>NC_090727.1:72228730-72230791 GCF_036898095.1 Palaemon carinicauda | reverse complement strand
GGGATGTGAAAGGCCGTGAATGAAATCAAACACCTATCGGCGCATGGGAGCAGGAATCCAAGGTCGCGGTCTACCAGTACTGACATCACAGAGGAGAGTGGTGTTGGATTCTTCGAGGGGAAAATCCTCCAAACGGAGAGACGTGCAGGATGTCCTACAAGCTTGATACTCTGGATCCTGTCGTTGGGCTTCAGCCAGGGCGTTGTAATCCAATCCCAGTTGAACGGCAGCCAACGTGTTTCTTGACAGGGCATCGGCAACGGGATTCATTTTCCCAGGGACGTATTGGAGGGTGCAATTGTATTCAGCCACGGCGGAGAGATGTCGGCGTTGACGGGCGGACCAGGCGTCAGACTGTCGAGTGAAGGCGTGCACCAGAGGCATGTGGCTGTGCGAATGACGAAGGGCGTACCTTCTAAGAAATGGCGAAAGTGACGGACAGCCAAGTACACTGCCAGCAATTCTCGATCGAAGGTAGAATAACCCGATTCTGCCTTGGACATTTTTCTGCTGAAGAAGGCCAATGGGCGGGGCGAGCCTTTGACCACCTGCTCGAGTACTGCACCAATAGCGACGTCGCTGGCATCGGTGGACAGAAGGAGAGGGGCGTTTGGGATAGGAAAAGTGAGAGCCGCAGCAGTTGATAGGACCTTCTTTTCATTGCAGAAGGCTGCTTCTTGTAGGGGACCCCACTTCAAGTCCTTTGGCTTGCCCTTGAGGGAGGCGCAGAGGGGAGCAAGAGTGGCGGCAATGGCTGGCAGAAAACGGTGATAATAGTTGATCATGCTCAAGAATTCCTGCAGAGCTTTGACGGTCGAGGGGCGTGGGGAAATTCTGAACAGCTGCTACCCTCTCAGGGAGGGGATGGACTCCTTCAGGAGTGATACGGTGCCCTAAGAACGACACTTCGTTGGCGCCAAAGGTACACTTGTCGTACCGGACTACAAGGCCGTTCTTGTTGCAGGCGGTCGAGCACGATGCGCAGGTGACGGAGGTGTTCCTCTTTTGAGAAGGAGAACACAAGTATGTCGTCCACATAACATACACAGAAAGGGAGGTCCCCTAAGATGCCATCCATGAGACATTGAAACTTTGCCCCAGCATTACGAAGGCCAAAACAAGAGTAATTGAAGGTGTATGTGCCAAACGGAGTGGTGATGGCGGTCTTGGGGATGTGTTCTGGGTTCATAGGCACCTGATAATACCCCTTCAGGAGGTCGAGCGTAGAGAAAACCTTCGCTTTGTGCAGGTAGGAGGTTACATCGACAATGTTTGGAAGGGGGTAGTGATCCGGTTCTGTTTGCATGTTCAGGCGCCTGTAATCCCGCACGGACGGAGGGAGCCGTCTTTCTTCAGAACGATGTGTAAGGGTGACGACCATAGGCTGGAGGCCTTTTGGCAAAGGCCCATTTTCTCCATTTCGGCGAACGTCTGTTTGGCGGCTGCCAATCGTTCCGGTGACAGACGTCTGAATTTTGCGAGGACTGGGGGTCCCGTCGTCTTGATATGGTGATAAATACCGTGCTTGGCAGGAACCGTGGGCGTTTGGCGAAGTTCTGGACGGAAAACTAACGGGTACGACGTGAGGAGGTGGGCGTAGGCATCCGTGGGTGCGCTGATGTGGAGAGCGAGGTTAGAGGGGGCGGGTTGAAGAGGTGTCAACAAGTACGAGTCTGCGTTGACCAATCGTCGGTGGGCGACATCGACAGAAGGTCGAAATGAGAGAGGAAATCCGCACCGAGGATTGGCATTGTGACGTCAGCAACGAGAAACTTCCAATTGAATTTACCGTTTCCGAACGATAATGTGAGGCTCTCGTAACCGTAGGTGGGTATCGCAGATCTGTTGGCAGCTACCAAGCGGACGTCGGCAGATGTAGACAGACCACGTTGTGCCTTGAAGAGTTTCCTTGGCAAAAGAGAACGACAAGCACCCGTGTCTACCAAAAATCGCACGCCCGTTCCTGCATCCTGTAAAAAGAAGAGATTAGAAACATGTGAGGCCATCGCCACAAGCTATGGCCTACTTACACGTTTATTGGCCACTGACAATCATTGGCAC
>NC_090727.1:72213730-72221230 GCF_036898095.1 Palaemon carinicauda | reverse complement strand
ATATTATTATTGTTGTTATTATTATAACTTTAAAAGCACTCTCAGATTGCAGACCTCCGACACAGCAGCTTATTTCTCGAAACCAGCTTGCATTTCCCTGAATTAACTTAGACCGTATGCGTATGTGATGTGTATGTGACAACCATGTGCGAATTTGGGGTTAAGGTTAGCGTTAATTCGGTCAAACATTTGCTTGACCGTAACCTTGACCTTTGACCTAGGACTTTCAAAATTGAATCACTTACACGTCTAAGCATAATAATTGATCCCTGAAAGTTTCACTACTCTATGAGCAAAATTGTGGCCAGGAAGTTCACACAAGCAAGGGTGAAAACATAACCTTCTAAGCAACGTCGTTGGCGGAAGTAATAATAGTAATACTATAACAACAACAATACCAATAATAATTTATGATGATATTCCAAAGTATTTATGTTCCTGGTATTGAAGCGCGTAACTTATGCAACTAGAGGGGCAGTCAGTAGAGCGCAGACCTCCACCGCGGCAGCTTAACTCTCGACCTTTTGCTCGACCTTGACCATAACCTTTGACCTTAAAAGGTATTGATTGGCGTGGATTTTCATGCACTCAAATATGAACCAAATTTGAAGTATCTGTGACAACGATGTCCAAACTTAAGGCTGATTACGTGAAGTGGACATTTGGCTTGACCTTTGACATTGACCTTCCAAAATTTAATAATTTCCAGCGTTTTACGTAATAGTTAATATGAATGTTTCATTACGATTAAAATTGTGGCCAGGAAGCTGTTCACAAACAAACACACACACACTCACACACTCAAAGAAACACACAAACAGGGCCAAAAATATAACCTCCTTCCAACTTCGTTGGTAGAGATAATAATAGTTGATGGTAGGAAAGAAGCCAGGAATTGCATTGTTCCTCTTACAGATATTGCCTTTAGATTGCAATGCATCATTTCGCTAATGCATTGCCTTCTTGCACACAATGAATAGCCAGTCAATGCACTTTATTGTAACAACACGCACAAACACACTCACACACACACACACACACACTCCAGATTAATGTATACCCTTAATGGCACTCCCTTATAGAGAGAAAAATGAGCATGGTATGTATATATATATATATATATATATATATATATATATATATATATATATATATATATATATATATATATATATATATACATATTTATATATATATATATACATATACATATTTATATATATATACATATACATATTTATATATATATATATATATATATATATATATATATATATATACATATACAGTACATATTTATATATATATATACATATATATATATATATATATATATATATATATATATATATATATATATATATATATATATATATATATATATACATTATTATATAATTATGCAGTATATATACGTATATATATGTGTAAATGTATATATATATATATATATATATATATATATATATATATATATATATATATATATATATATATATATATATATATATATATATATATATATATATATATACACACACGGTATATATTATCATTATCTTTATCATCATCTCCTACGCCTATTTACGCAAAGGGCCTCAGTTAGTTTTCGCCAGTCGTATCGGCTTCTACTCTTGATGACTGGAGGACGAGCTTACTGAAACTAGTATGGACCGGCAGGGGTCACTTGCCTTAGTTAGATAGGCACTGTGCATTACAAGGAACTGGCTATCATTTGATGAATCTAGCTAATGAATCCTCTACAGTAATTTATATATATATATATATATATATATATATATATATATATATATATATATATATATATATAATATATATATATATATACATACATATCATTATCAGCCGTCTTTATTCCACTGCAGAAAAAGGGCCTTAGACATGTCCTTCCATTCACGTCATTTTAAGGTCTCTCTATCCCAGTTTATACGGGCTTCATATATGACATATTTATTTTAATATTATTACTGTCCCTAAATTATGTTTTTTTAATTGTTCATTACTTCTTTTGTAGTTTATTTATTTTATTATTCCCTTTTCTAGTGATAATGATAATAACTGAAGAACATATACAAGGAAATCATTATCTCAAAGGATTTAACCCTTTTAGAGCGCCGACCTCCGCTGCGGCACCTTATTTCTCGACCTCTAGCTCGATCTTGACCTGGATCTTTGACCTTAACATGTATTAATTGGGGTGAATTTTCATACACTTAAATATGAACCAAGTTTGAAGTCTCTGTGACACCGATATCCAAATTTATGGCTCATTACGTGAATTGGACATTTTGCTTGACCGTCGCCTTGACCTTTGACCTTGGCCTTTCAAAATTTAACCATTTCCAGGTTTTAATATAATAGTTAATCCCTACCAGTTTCATTACTCTATGATTAAAATTATGGCCAGGAAGTAGTTCACAAACAAACACACACCCAAATTACAAACACGCTAGCAAGGACGGAAACATAAGTTAATCCCTGTCAGTTTCATTATTATTATTATTATTATTATTATTATTATTATTATTATTATTATTATTATTGCTAGCCAAGCGACAACCCTAATTTGAAAAGCAAGATGCTATAAGCCCAAGGTCTCCAACAGGGAAAAATAGCCCAGTTAGGAAAGGAAATAAGGAAATACATAAACGATTTGGGAAAAAATTAACTAAAAAATATTTCAAAAACAGTAACAACATTAAAACAGATATGTCATATATAAACTATAAAAAGACTTATGTCCGCCTGTTCAACATACAAACATTTGCTACAAGTTTGAACTTTTCTAGTTCTCTACGATTGAAATTGTGGCCAGGAAGCTGTTCACAAGCAAATACACTAACGGGGTAAAACATAATCTCCTTCCAACTTCGTTTACGGAGGTAAATATTCTCTCACCATTTTGTAATTCTAATCTACGATTAAAATTGTGGCCAGGAAGCAGTTCACAAACAAACACACAAACAGGGGGTAAAACATAACCTCCTTCCAAGTTCGTTGGCGGAAGTAGATACTGTCTCACCTTTTTATATTTCGGCTTTATTCTTTTATCTAACTTATCCTGAATGTTGCCAGGCCGCAGAGACATGTGTAAGCAGCTTATATCTTATCGGTGGTTGGTTTTGCCATGAATCCCAAGAGGCTTTGGTATCCAGTCTGTCATTTTGTTCATAGAAAAAAAGAAAAAAAAATATTTTATAGGATGTTCTCGAAAATTTCTTGTAAAACAATTGCTTTTTGGCCGGTCATTAAAAATCTTTTTGATCCATGTCTCTTCATAAGTTAGGAAATGTAATATCTAGGTTTGCAACCTCTATACTATTTACTGATTGTCTTTATTTTGACATATTGAGGGGATTTGACTGTGTTATATATATATATATATATATATATATATATATATATATATATATATATATATATATATATATATATATATATATATATATATATATATATATATATATAAATAATCCTTTTTGGGCGGTCCTTGAAAACTCTTGGGAAAAAAAATTGATTTTTGGCCGGTCATTAAAAATGTTTTTGATTCATGTCTCTTCATGAGTCAGGAAATGTAATATCTAGGTTTGCAACCTCTATAGATATTTATTGATCGTCTTTATTTTGACATATTAAGTTGGTTTGCCTGCGTATATATAGACTAATTTTATTGTTTGTGATTGTTCAAAGGTGTTAAAATTAATGGGTTTCCGGTCCTATTTAATGTTTTCCCTTAAATTTTATATGTGGTTCAAACTATGCTGTTTTCCTCGTTCTGTTTCTGGATGCCTTTAGAATACTGGAAGCAGCAACTGAGGCTCTTCAACAAGACAAGTTTCTCTTTATATTTGCAGTAAGTTGAGGCTGGATGTTGTGTTCACTCAATTATTAAAACGTCCTTCCCTTGCTACTGTGTTATAAATGAAAACGATAAAAGTCACTTAGAAAAGCCAAGTTTCTCTCTATGTTTTCAGTAATTTGATGCTGGAGGTTCTGTGTATCATCAATTATTGATGAGATCTTCTGCTACCGTCTTTTAAATAAAAACACTAAAAATTACTCAAAGGAAATTGCGAGCTATATTTGATATTAAAAGATGAGATATGTCATTAAAAATGAGAGCTAAATTTGACGTTACACGATGAGATATCTCACTAAAATTAAGAGCTAAAATTTGACGTTACAAGATGAGATATCTAAGTAAAAATGCGAGTTAAATTTGACGTTACAAGATGAGGTATCTCACTAAAAGTGCGAGTTAAATTTGACGTTACAAGATGAGATATCTCACTAAAAAATGAGAGCTAAATTTGGTGTTACAAGATGAAATATCTCACTAAAAATGCGAGCCAGATTTGACGTTACAAGATGAGATATCTCACTAAAAATGCGAGCTAAATTTGACGTTACAAGATGAGATATCTCACTAAAAATGAGAGCTAAATTTGACGTTACAAGATGAGATATCACTAATAAATGCGAGAGAAATTTGACGTTACAAGATGAGATATCACTAATAAATGCGAGAGAAATTTGACGTTACAAGATAAGATATCTCACTCAAATATGCGAGCTAAATTTGACGTTACAAGATGAAATATCTCTCTAAAAATGAGAGCTAAATTTGATGTTACAATATGAGATATCTCACTAATAAATGCGAGATAAATATGACGTTACAAGATGAGATATCTCACTAAAAAATGCGAGATAAATTTGACGTTACAAGATGAATATCTCACTAAAAATGCGAGCTAAATTTGATGTTACAAGATGAAATATCTCACTAAAAAATGAGAGCTAAATATGATGTTACAAGATGAAATATCTAAGTAAAAATGCGAGTTAAATTTGACGTTACAAGATGAGATATCTAAGTAAAAATGCGAGCTAAATTTAACGTTACAAGATGAAATATCACTAATAAATGCGAGATAAATTTGACGTTCCAAGATGAAATATCTTAAGGTTTAGAAACAGAGTCAGATGAAAAATAGAAACATTATCTTGCTTTCATATGTCAAATTTGGTATCATATTTTCGAAAGACTTCTGCTTTTCCAGGAACCAATTTGCCTGAGGGAGCTACAGATGAAAATTACTCCAAGTCTAAGTTTGCATCTCTAATTAACTCTCTCTCTCTCTCTCTCTCTCTCTCTCTCTCTCTCTCTCTCCTCCTCTCTCTCTCTCTCTCTCTCTCTCTCTCTCTCTCTCTCTCTCAAGCAGTTTTTTGTTGGGTATTCTTTAGTTTTTAGAAGTTTCCCGATGAAGTTAAAGCTATAGATGGAATATATGAAATATTTAGGATATAGAGAAAAATTTACATATACATATATATATATATATATATATATATATATATATATATATTATATATACAGTATATATATATATATATATATATATATATATATATATATATATATATATATATATATATATATATATATATATATATATATGTATATATATATATATATATATATATATATATATATATATATATATATATATATATATATATATATAGGTAGTGGATAACTTATGATCTTATAAACTTGTTATTGGATTTGATTTGAAGTGAATGTCAGGTCGTGTTCTCAAAAAAATCTCTTCTAAATATAAAGCAGACTTTGTGTTATCTTATGTAAATTTCAATATCATTATTGAAATTCAGTACAAATCTTTGTTTTATCTTATATAATGTATTTATTTTCAATGTTATTATTCCAATACAGCATGAATCTTCGTTTTATCTTATTTGATTTATTTATTTTCAATTTTATTATTCCAATATAGCATGAATCTTCGTTTTATCTTATTTGATTTATTTATTTTCAATTTTATTATTCCAATACAGCATGAATCTTCGTTTTATCTTATATAATTTATTTAATTTCGATGTTATCATTCCAATACAGCATGAATCTTCATTTTATATTATTTGATTTATTTATTTTTAATTTTATTATTCCAATACAGCATGAATCTTCGTTTTATCTTATATAATTTATTCAACTTTAATGTTATTATTCCAATACAGCATGGATATTCGTTTTATCTTATTTGATTTATTTATTTTCAATTTTTTTTATTCAAATACAGCACGAATCTTCATTTTATCTTATTTGATTTATTTATTTTCAATTTTATTATTCAAATACAGCATGAATCTTCGTTTTATCTTATATAATTTATTTAATTTCAATGTTATTATTCCAATACAGCATGTATATTCGTTTTATCTTATTTGATTTATTCAATTTCAATGTTATTATTCAAATACAGCATGAATCTTAGTTTTTCTTACAAAATTTATCTATTTTCAATATTATTAAATTAATATAACATGAATCTTCGTTTTATCTTATTTAATTGATTTACTTTCAATATTATTATTCCAATACAACATGAATCTAGGTCTTTTCTTATTTAATTGATTTAATTTCAATAAAATCGTCATTTGAATACAGCATGAATCTTCGTTTTATCTTATTTAATTTATTTATTAACAATATTATTATTAAATATAGTATGCATCTTTTTATCTTATTTAATTTAAATATTTAAATACAACACGAGTCTTCGTTTTATCTTATCTAATTTATTTAATTTCACTAGTATTTAAATACAGCATGAATCTTCGTTTTATCTTATTCCATTTATTCAATTTCAATATTATTATTAAATACAGCATGAATCTTCGTCTTATCTTATTTAACTTATATAATTTAAATATTACTATTTAAATACAGCATGAATCATATGAAATACAGCATGACTTTTCGTTTTACCTTTAATTTATTTAATTTCAATATTATTATTTAAATACAACATGAATCATATTAAATACAGCATAAATTTTCGTTTCATCTCATTTAATGTATTTTATTTCAATATTATTATTTAAATACAGCATGAATCTTATCAAATGCAGCATGAATTCTCATTTTACCTTATTTAATTTATTTTATTTCAATAATGTTATTATTTAAATACACCATGCATCTTCGTTTTATATTACTTAATTTAAATATCATTGTTTAAATACAGCATGAATCTTTGTTCTTATTTCATTTATTGAATTTCAATTATATTATTTAAACACAGCATGAATCTTATTAAATACAGCCTGAATATTCATTTTTATTTAATTTGTTTAATATCAATATCATTATTTAAATACAGCATGAATCTTCGTTCTTATTTATTTGATTTATTTAATTTCAATATCATTTAAATACAACATTAATCTTATTAAATACAGCCTGAATATTCATTTTTATTTAATTTGTTTAATATCAATATCATTATTTTAATACAGCATGAATCTTCGTTCTTATTTGATTTATTTAATTTCAATGGTATTTAAATACAGCATGCATCTTATTAAATACAGCCTGAATATTTATTTTTATTCAATTTGTTTAATATCAATAGTATTTTTTAAATACTGCATAAATTATCATTTTATCTTATT
>NC_090727.1:72183876-72203876 GCF_036898095.1 Palaemon carinicauda | reverse complement strand
TATATATATATATATATATATACAGTATATATATATGTATGTATATATATATATATACATATATATATGTATATATATATATATACATACATATATATATACTGTATATATATCTATATATATATATATATATATATATATATAGAGAGAGAGAGAGAGAGAGAGAGAGAGAGAGAGAGAGAGAGAGAGAGAGAGAGAGAGAGAGAGAGAGAGAGAGTTCTCTTGCTTGATGGTACACTCGTGCTCACTATCTTATTTATGGTCCTTTAATTTTTTTTTTTAAGTTTCTGTTGTTTATCTAATGATGTTATTGTTCTTGAAATATTTTAATTGTCTTTTCGTTTATGTCCCTATTTCCTTTCCTCACTAGGTTATTTTTCCCTGTTGGAGCTCTTGTGCTTATAGCATCCCTCTTGTAGCTTGGCTAGTAATAATAATAATAATAATGATAATAATAATTTTATAAGCAGTCGGAAAGTGCAAACCTTCGCCACGGCAGCTCATTTCTCGAAACCAGCTTGCCTTTCCCAGAATCAATTTAGACTGTAGGCCTATTTGAAATCTGTATGACAACCATGTGCCAAGTTAGCTTAAGGTCAAGGTTAATTCGGTTAACCATTTGCTTGACCGTAATCATGACCTTTGACCTAGGGCTTTCAAAATTGAACCACCTGAAAGCTTCACTGCTCTATGAGTAAAATTATGGCCAGGAAGCTCAGACAAGCAGGGGTGAAAACATAAGCTTCTTCTAACTTCGTTGGCGGAGGTAATAATAATAATAATATAACAACAACAATACCAATAATGATTTATGATGATATTTCGAAGTATTGAAACGCATAACTTACGCAACTAGAGGGGCACTCAGTAGAGCGCAGACCTCCATCGCGGCACTTATTTCCCAACCTTTTGCTCGACCTTGACCTTGACATATATTAATTGGCGTGGATATTCATACACAAAAATATGAACCAAGTTTGAATTATCTGTGACAACGATGTCCAAACTTAAGGCTCATTACCTGAGTTGAACATTTTGGTTGACCGTGACCTTGACCTTTGACATTGACCTACCAAAATTTAATCATTGCCAGATTTTTACATAACAGATTATCCTTGCAAGTTTCATTACGATTAAAATTGTGGCCAGGAAGCTGTTCACAAACAAATACATACACACAAACAAACGCACAAACGGGCGAAAACATAACCTCCTTCCAACTTTGTTGGCGGAAGCAACAAGATTAAACTTTCAGATGAAAATCAGGGTAAATAATTTCGAGTAATTGAAATCTCGTAGAATGTTTTATTCATTTAGATGGAATAATCAGTCATCATTACTTTAGGTCACTTTTTAATTGATAATTCTAGTTCATTTATTCATAAAATACGATTGAAAATATTATAAGAATACCATTTTTTATCGCACTTTCTTGTATTCTGATTTATTTCAATGTTAATTTTCTTTCCATTAGATGAAAGGAAAGAAGCCAGCAATTGCATTGTTCCTCTTACAGTTATTGCCTTTAGATTGCAATGCATCATTTCGCTAATGCATTGCCTTCTTGCACACAATGAATAGCCAGACAATGCACTTTATTGTAACAACACACACACATACACACACGGACGCGTGCCCACTCACTCCAGATTAATGTATACTCTTAATGGCACTTCCTTATAGGGAGAAAAATGAGTTTAGTATATATGTATGTATGTATATATATATATATATATATATATATATATATATATATATATATATATATATATATATATATCATAAGCCGTTTTTAGTCCCCTGCAGAACAAGGGCCCTAGACATTTCCTTCCATTCGCGTCATTTTAAGGTCTCTCTATCCCAGTTTATACTGGCTTCATATATGACATATTTATTTTAATGTTGTTACTGTTCCTAAATTATGTTTTTTTAATTGTTCATTACTTCTCTTGTAATTTATTTATTTCCTTATTCCCTTTCCTAGTAATAATGATAATAACTGGAGAACATATACAAGGAAATATTCATCTCAAAGGATTGAACCCTTTTAGAACACAGACCTCCGCTGCGGCACCTTATTTCTCGACCTTTAGCTCGACCTTGACCTTGATCTTTGACCTTAACATGTATTAATTGGGGTGAATTTTCATACACTTAAATATGAACCAAGTTTGAAGTCTCTGTGATAACGATATCCAAATTTATGGCTCATTACGTGAATTGGACATTTTGCTTGACCGTCACCTTGAACTTTGACCTTGGCCTTTCAAAATTTAACCATTTCCAGCTTTTAATATAATAGTTAATCCCTGCCAGTTTCATTACTCCATGATTAAAATTATGGCCAGGAAGTAGTTCACAAACAAACACACTCACACAAATTATAAACACTCTAACAATGACGGAAACAAGTTAATCCCTGCCAGTTTCATTATTATTATTATTATTATTATTATTATTATTATTATTATTATTATTATTATTAGCCAAGCGACAACCCTAATTTGAAAAGCAAGATGCTATAAGCCCAAGGTCTCCAACAGGGAAAAATAGCCCAGTTAGGAAAGGAAATAAGGAAATGAATAAACGATTTGAGAAAAATTAACTAAAAAATATTTCAAAAACAGTAACAACATCAAAACAGAAATGTCATATATAAACTATAAAAAGACTTATGTCCGCCTGTTCAACATAAAAACACTTGCTGCAAGTTTGAACTTTTGTAGTTTTCTACGATTGAAATTGTGGCCTGGAAGGTGTTCACAAACAAACACACAAACAGGGGGTAAAACATAACCTAACTTCGTTGGCGGAGGTAGATATTCTCACACTATTTTGTAGTTCTAATCTACGATTGAAATTGTGGCCTGGAAGGTGTTCACAAACAAACACACAAACAGGGGGTAAAACATAACCTAACTTCGTCTGCAGAGGTAATTATTCTCTCACTATTTTGTAGTTCTAATCTACGATTAAAATTGTATCCAGGAAGAAGTTCACAAACAAACACACAAACAGGGGGTAAAAAATAACCTAACTTCGTTGGCGGAGGTAGATATTCTCTCACTATTTTGTAGTTCTAATCTACGATTAAAATTGTGGCCAGGAAGGTGTTCACAAACAAACACACAAACAGGGGGTAAAACATAACCTATCTTCGTTGGCGGAGGTAGATATTCTCACACTATTTTGTAGTTCTAATCTACGATTAAAATTGTGGCCAGGAAGCAGTTCACAAACAAACACACAAACAAGGGGTAAAACATAACCTAACTTCGTTGGCGGAGGTAGATATTCTCACACTATTTTGTAGTTCTAATCTACGATTAAAATTGTGGCCAGGAAGGTGTTCACAAACAAACACACAAACAGGGGGTAAAACATAACCTAACTTCGTTGGCGGAGGTAGATATTCTCACACTATTTTGTAGTTCTAATCTACGATTAAAATTGTGGCCAGGAAGGTGTTCACAAACAAACACACAAACAGGGGGTAAAACATAACCTAACTTCGTTGGCGGAGGTAGATATTCTCACACTATTTTGTAGTTCTAATATACGATTAAAATTGTGGCCAGGAAGGTGTTCACAAACAAACACACAAACAAGGGGTAAAACATAACCTAACTTCGTTGGCGGAGGTAGATATTCTCACACTATTTTGTAGTTCTAATCTACGATTAAAATTGTGGCCAGGAAGGTGTTCACAAACAAACACACAAACAGGGGGTAAAACATAACCTAACTTCGTTGGCGGAGGTAGATATTCTCTCACTATTTTGTAGTTCTAATCTACGATTAAAATTGTGGCCAGGAAGGTGTTCACAAACAAACACACAAACAGGGGGTAAAAAATAACCTAACTTCGTTGGCGGAGGTAGATATTCTCACACTATTTTGTAGTTCTAATCTACGATTAAAATTGTGGCCAGGAAGGTGTTCACAAACAAACACACAAACAGGGGGTAAAACATAACCTAACTTCGTTGGCGGAGGTAGATATTCTCTCACTATTTTGTAGTTCTAATCTACGATTAAAATTGTGGCCAGGAAGGTGTTCACAAACAAACACACAAACAAGGGGTAAAACATAACCTAACTTCGTTGGCGGAGGTAGATATTCTCACACTATTTTGTAGTTCTAATCTACGATTAAAATTGTGGCCAGGAAGGTGTTCACAAACAAACACACAAACAGGGGGTAAAACATAACCTAACTTCGTTGGCGGAGGTAGATATTCTCTCACTATTTTGTAGTTCTAATCTACGATTAAAATTGTGGCCAGGAAGGTGTTCACAAACAAACACACAAACAGGGGGTAAAAAATAACCTAACTTCGTTGGCGGAGGTAAATATTCTCTCACTATTTTGTAGTTCTAATCTACGATTAAAATTGTGGCCAGGAAGGTGTTCACAAACAAACACACAAACAAGGGGTAAAACATAACCTAACTTCGTTGGCGGAGGTAGATATTCTCACACTATTTTGTAGTTCTAATCTACGATTAAAATTGTGGCCAGGAAGGTGTTCACAAACAAACACACAAACAAGGGGTAAAACATAACCTAACTTCGTTGGCGGAGGTAAATATTCTCACACTATTTTGTAGTTCTAATCTACGATTAAAATTGTGGCCAGGAAGGTGTTCACAAACAAACACACAAACAAGGGGTAAAACATAACCTAACTTCGTTGGCGGAGGTAGATATTCTCACACTATTTTGTAGTTCTAATCTACGATTAAAATTGTGGCCAGGAAGGTGTTCACAAACAAACACACAAACAGGGGGTAAAACATAACCTAACTTCGTTGGCGGAGGTAGATATTCTCTCACTATTTTGTAGTTCTAATCTACGATTAAAATTGTGGCCAGGAAGGTGTTCACAAACAAACACACAAACAGGGGGTAAAACATAACCTAACTTCGTTGGCGGAGGTAGATATTCTCACACTATTTTGTAGTTCTAATCTACGATTAAAATTGTGGCCAGGAAGGTGTTCACAAACAAACACACAAACAGGGGGTAAAACATAACCTAACTTTGTTGGCGGAGGTAGATATTCTCTCACTATTTTGTAGTTCTAATCTACGATTAAAATTGTGGCCAGGAAGGTGTTCACAAACAAACACACAAACAAGGGGTAAAACATAACCTAACTTCGTTGGCGGAGGTAGATATTCTCACACTATTTTGTAGTTCTAATCTACGATTAAAATTGTGGCCAGGAAGGTGTTCACAAACAAACACACAAACAGGGGGTAAAACATAACCTAACTTCGTTGGCGGAGGTAGATATTCTCTCACTATTTTGTAGTTCTAATCTACGATTAAAATTGTGGCCAGGAAGGTGTTCACAAACAAACACACAAACAGGGGGTAAAAAATAACCTAACTTCGTTGGCGGAGGTAAATATTCTCTCACTATTTTGTAGTTCTAATCTACGATTAAAATTGTGGCCAGGAAGGTGTTCACAAACAAACACACAAACAGGGGGTAAAACATAACCTAACTTCGTTGGCGGAGGTAGATATTCTCACACTATTTTGTAGTTCTAATCTACGATTAAAATTGTGGCCAGGAAGGTGTTCACAAACAAACACACAAACAAGGGGTAAAACATAACCTAACTTCGTTGGCGGAGGTAAATATTCTCTCACTATTTTGTAGTTCTAATCTACGATTAAAATTGTGGCCAGGAAGCAGTTCACAAACAAACACACAAACAAGGGGTAAAACATAACCTAACTTCGTTGGCGGAGGTAGATATTCTCACACTATTTTGTAGTTCTAATCTACGATTAAAATTGTGGCCAGGAAGCAGTTCACAAACAAACACACAAACAGGGGGTAAAACATAACCTAACTTCGTTGGCGGAGGTAAATATTTTCTCACTATTTTGTAGTTCTAATCTACGATTAAAATTGTGGCCAGGAAGGTGTTCACAAACAAACACACAAACAAGGGGTAAAACATAACCTAACTTCGTTGGCGGAGGTAGATATTCTCACACTATTTTGTAGTTCTAATCTACGATTAATATTGTGGCCAGGAAGCAGTTCACAAACAAACACACAAACAGGGGGTAAAACATAACCTAACTTCGTTGGCGGAGGTAAATATTTTCTCACTATTTTGTAGTTCTAATCTACGATTAAAATTGTGGCCAGGAAGGTGTTCACAAACAAACACACAAACAGGGGGTAAAACATAACCTAACTTCGTTGGCGGAGGTAGATATTCTCACACTATTTTGTAGTTCTAATCTACGATTTATATTGTGGCCAGGAAGCAGTTCACAAACAAACACACAAACAGGGGGTAAAACATAACCTAACTTCGTTGGCGGAGGTAGATATTCTCACACTATTTTGTAGTTCTAATCTACGATTTATATTGTGGCCAGGAAGCAGTTCACAAACAAACACACAAACAGGGGGTAAAACATAACCTAACTTCGTTGGCGGAGGTAGATATTCTCACACTATTTTGTAGTTCTAATCTACGATTTATATTGTGGCCAGGAAGCAGTTCACAAACAAACACACAAACAGGGGGTAAAACATAACCTAACTTCGTTGGCGGAGGTAAATATTCTCTCACTATTTTGTAGTTCTAATCTACGATTAAAATTGTGGCCAGGAAGGTGTTCACAAACAAACACACAAACAAGGGGTAAAAAATAACCTAACTTCGTTGGCGGAGGTAGATATTCTCACACTATTTTGTAGTTCTAATCTACGATTAAAATTGTGGCCAGGAAGGTGTTCACAAACAAACACACAAACAGGGGGTAAAACATAACCTAACTTCGTTGGCGGAGGTAGATATTCTCACACTATTTTGTAGTTCTAATCTACGATTAAAATTGTGGCCAGGAAGGTGTTCACAAACAAACACACAAACAGGGGGTAAAACATAACCTAACTTCGTTGGCGGAGGTAGATATTCTCACACTATTTTGTAGTTCTAATCTACGATTAAAATTGTGGCCAGGAAGGTGTTCACAAACAAACACACAAACAAGGGGTAAAAAATAACCTAACTTCGTTGGCGGAGGTAAATATTCTCTCACTATTTTGTAGTTCTAATCTACGATTAAAATTGTGGCCAGGAAGGTGTTCACAAACAAACACACAAACAAGGGGTAAAAAATAACCTAACTTAGTTGGCGGAGGTAGATATTCTCACACTATTTTGTAGTTCTAATCTACGATTAAAATTGTGGCCAGGAAGGTGTTCACAAACAAACACACAAACAGGGGGTAAAACATAACCTAACTTCGTTGGCGGAGGTAGATATTCTCACACTATTTTGTAGTTCTAATCTACGATTTATATTGTGGCCAGGAAGGTGTTCACAAACAAACACACAAACAGGGGGTAAAACATAACCTAACTTCGTTGGCGGAGGTAGATATTCTCACACTATTTTGTAGTTCTAATCTACGATTAAAATTGTGGCCAGGAAGGTGTTCACAAACAAACACACAAACAAGGGGTAAAAAATAACCTAACTTCGTTGGCGGAGGTAGATATTCTCACACTATTTTGTAGTTCTAATCTACGATTAAAATTGTGGCCAGGAAGGTGTTCACAAACAAACACACAAACAGGGGGTAAAACATAAGCTAACTTCGTTGGCGGAGGTAGATATTCTCACACTATTTTGTAGTTCTAATCTACGATTTATATTGTGGCCAGGAAGCAGTTCACAAACAAACACACAAACAGGGGGTAAAACATAACCTAACTTCGTTGGCGGAGGTAGATATTCTCACACTATTTTGTAGTTCTAATCTACGATTTATATTGTGGCCAGGAAGCAGTTCACAAACAAACACACAAACAGGGGGTAAAACATAACCTAACTTCGTTGGCGGAGGTAGATATTCTCACACTATTTTGTAGTTCTAATCTACGATTAAAATTGTGGCCAGGAAGGTGTTCACAAACAAACACACAAACAAGGGGTAAAAAATAACCTAACTTCGTTGGCGGAGGTAGATATTCTCACACTATTTTGTAGTTCTAATCTACGATTTATATTGTGGCCAGGAAGGTGTTCACAAACAAACACACAAACAAGGGGTAAAAAATAACCTAACTTCGTTGGCGGAGGTAGATATTCTCACACTATTTTGTAGTTCTAATCTACGATTAAAATTGTGGCCAGGAAGGTGTTCACAAACAAACACACAAACAGGGGGTAAAACATAACCTAACTTCGTTGGCGGAGGTAGATATTCTCACACTATTTTGTAGTTCTAATCTACGATTAAAATTGTGGCCAGGAAGGTGTTCACAAACAAACACACAAACAGGGGGTAAAACATAACCTAACTTCGTTGGCGGAGGTAGATATTCTCACACTATTTTGTAGTTCTAATCTACGATTAAAATTGTGGCCAGGAAGGTGTTCACAAACAAACACACAAACAAGGGGTAAAAAATAACCTAACTTCGTTGGCGGAGGTAAATATTCTCTCACTATTTTGTAGTTCTAATCTACGATTAAAATTGTGGCCAGGAAGGTGTTCACAAACAAACACACAAACAAGGGGTAAAAAATAACCTAACTTCGTTGGCGGAGGTAGATATTCTCACACTATTTTGTAGTTCTAATCTACGATTAAAATTGTGGCCAGGAAGGTGTTCACAAACAAACACACAAACAGGGGGTAAAACATAACCTAACTTCGTTGGCGGAGGTAGATATTCTCACACTATTTTGTAGTTCTAATCTACGATTTATATTGTGGCCAGGAAGCAGTTCACAAACAAACACACAAACAGGGGGTAAAACATAACCTAACTTCGTTGGCGGAGGTAGATATTCTCACACTATTTTGTAGTTCTAATCTACGATTTATATTGTGGCCAGGAAGCAGTTCACAAACAAACACACAAACAGGGGGTAAAACATAACCTAACTTCGTTGGCGGAGGTAGATATTCTCACACTATTTTGTAGTTCTAATCTACGATTAAAATTGTGGCCAGGAAGGTGTTCACAAACAAACACACAAACAGGGGGTAAAACATAACCTAACTTCGTTGGCGGAGGTAGATATTCTCACACTATTTTGTAGTTCTAATCTACGATTAAAATTGTGGCCAGGAAGGTGTTCACAAACAAACACACAAACAGGGGGTAAAACATAACCTAACTTCGTTGGCGGAGGTAGATATTCTCACACTATTTTGTAGTTCTAATCTACGATTAAAATTGTGGCCAGGAAGGTGTTCACAAACAAACACACAAACAGGGGGTAAAACATAACCTAACTTCGTTGGCGGAGGTAGATATTCTCACACTATTTTGTAGTTCTAATCTACGATTAAAATTGTGGCCAGGAAGGTGTTCACAAACAAACACACAAACAAGGGGTAAAAAATAACCTAACTTCGTTGGCGGAGGTAAATATTCTCTCACTATTTTGTAGTTCTAATCTACGATTAAAATTGTGGCCAGGAAGGTGTTCACAAACAAACACACAAACAAGGGGTAAAAAATAACCTAACTTCGTTGGCGGAGGTAGATATTCTCACACTATTTTGTAGTTCTAATCTACGATTAAAATTGTGGCCAGGAAGGTGTTCACAAACAAACACACAAACAGGGGGTAAAACATAACCTAACTTCGTTGGCGGAGGTAGATATTCTCACACTATTTTGTAGTTCTAATCTACGATTTATATTGTGGCCAGGAAGCAGTTCACAAACAAACACACAAACAGGGGGTAAAACATAACCTAACTTCGTTGGCGGAGGTAGATATTCTCACACTATTTTGTAGTTCTAATCTACGATTTATATTGTGGCCAGGAAGCAGTTCACAAACAAACACACAAACAGGGGGTAAAACATAACCTAACTTCGTTGGCGGAGGTAGATATTCTCACACTATTTTGTAGTTCTAATCTACGATTAAAATTGTGGCCAGGAAGGTGTTCACAAACAAACACACAAACAGGGGGTAAAACATAACCTAACTTCGTTGGCGGAGGTAGATATTCTCACACTATTTTGTAGTTCTAATCTACGATTAAAATTGTGGCCAGGAAGGTGTTCACAAACAAACACACAAACAGGGGGTAAAACATAACCTAACTTCGTTGGCGGAGGTAGATATTCTCACACTATTTTGTAGTTCTAATCTACGATTAAAATTGTGGCCAGGAAGGTGTTCACAAACAAACACACAAACAGGGGGTAAAACATAACCTAACTTCGTTGGCGGAGGTAAATATTCTCTCACTATTTTGTAGTTCTAATCTACGATTAAAATTGTGGCCAGGAAGGTGTTCACAAACAAACACACAAACAGGGGGTAAAACATAACCTAACTTCGTTGGCGGAGGTAAATATTCTCTCACTATTTTGTAGTTCTAATCTACGATTAAAATTGTGGCCAGGAAGGTGTTCACAAACAAACACACAAACAAGGGGTAAAACATAACCTAACTTCGTTGGCGGAGGTAGATATTCTCACACTATTTTGTAGTTCTAATCTACGATTTATATTGTGGCCAGGAAGGTGTTCACAAACAAACACACAAACAGGGGGTAAAACATAACCTAACTTCGTTGGCGGAGGTAAATATTCTCTCACTATTTTGTAGTTCTAATCTACGATTAAAATTGTGGCCAGGAAGGTGTTCACAAACAAACACACAAACAGGGGGTAAAACATAACCTAACTTCGTTGGCGGAGGTAAATATTCTCTCACTATTTTGTAGTTCTAATCTACGATTAAAATTGTGGCCAGGAAGGTGTTCACAAACAAACACACAAACAAGGGGTAAAACATAACCTAACTTCGTTGGCGGAGGTAGATATTCTCACACTATTTTGTAGTTCTAATCTACGATTTATATTGTGGCCAGGAAGCAGTTCACAAACAAACACACAAACAGGGGGTAAAACATAACCTAACTTCGTTGGCGGAGGTAAATATTCTCTCACTATTTTGTAGTTCTAATCTACGATTAAAATTGTGGCCAGGAAGGTGTTCACAAACAAACACACAAACAAGGGGTAAAACATAACCTAACTTCGTTGGCGGAGGTAGATATTCTCACACTATTTTGTAGTTCTAATCTACGATTAAAATTGTGGCCAGGAAGGTGTTCACAAACAAACACACAAACAGTGGGTAAAACATAACCTAACTTCGTTGGCGGAGGTAGATATTCTCACACTATTTTGTAGTTCTAATCTACGATTTATATTGTGGCCAGGAAGCAGTTCACAAACAAACACACAAACAGGGGGTAAAACATAACCTAACTTCGTTGGCGGAGGTAGATATTCTCACACTATTTTGTAGTTCTAGTCTACGATTTATATTGTGGCCAGGAAGCAGTTCACAAACAAACACACAAACAGGGGGTAAAACATAACCTAACTTCGTTGGCGGAGGTAAATATTCTCTCACTATTTTGTAGTTCTAATCTACGATTAAAATTGTGGCCAGGAAGGTGTTCACAAACAAACACACAAACAGGGGGTAAAACATAACCTAACTTCGTTGGCGGAGGTAGATATTCTCACACTATTTTGTAGTTCTAATCTACGATTTATATTGTGGCCAGGAAGGTGTTCACAAACAAACACACAAACAGGGGGTAAAACATAACCTAACTTCGTTGGCGGAGGTAAATATTCTCTCACTATTTTGTAGTTCTAATCTACGATTAAAATTGTGGCCAGGAAGGTGTTCACAAACAAACACACAAACAGGGGGTAAAACATAACCTAACTTCGTTGGCGGAGGTAAATATTCTCTCACTATTTTGTAGTTCTAATCTACGATTAAAATTGTGGCCAGGAAGGTGTTCACAAACAAACACACAAACAAGGGGTAAAACATAACCTAACTTCGTTGGCGGAGGTAGATATTCTCACACTATTTTGTAGTTCTAATCTACGATTTATATTGTGGCCAGGAAGCAGTTCACAAACAAACACACAAACAAGGGGTAAAACATAACCTAACTTCGTTGGCGGAGGTAGATATTCTCACACTATTTTGTAGTTCTAATCTACGATTTATATTGTGGCCAGGAAGCAGTTCACAAACAAACACACAAACAGGGGGTAAAACATAACCTAACTTCGTTGGCGGAGGTAGATATTCTCACACTATTTTGTAGTTCTAATCTACGATTTATATTGTGGCCAGGAAGCAGTTCACAAACAAACACACAAACAAGGGGTAAAACATAACCTAACTTCGTTGGCGGAGGTAGATATTCTCACACTATTTTGTAGTTCTAATCTACGATTAAAATTGTGGCCAGGAAGGTGTTCACAAACAAACACACAAACAAGGGGTAAAACATAACCTAACTTCGTTGGCGGAGGTAGATATTCTCACACTATTTTGTAGTTCTAATCTACGATTAAAATTGTGGCCAGGAAGGTGTTCACAAACAAACACACAAACAAGGGGTAAAACATAACCTAACTTCGTTGGCGGAGGTAGATATTCTCACACTATTTTGTAGTTCTAATCTACGATTTATATTGTGGCCAGGAAGCAGTTCACAAACAAACACACAAACAAGGGGTAAAACATAACCTAACTTCGTTGGCGGAGGTAGATATTCTCACACTATTTTGTAGTTCTAATCTACGATTTATATTGTGGCCAGGAAGCAGTTCACAAACAAACACACAAACAGGGGGTAAAACATAACCTAACTTCGTTGGCGGAGGTAGATATTCTCACACTATTTTGTAGTTCTAATCTACGATTTATATTGTGGCCAGGAAGCAGTTCACAAACAAACACACAAACAAGGGGTAAAACATAACCTAACTTCGTTGGCGGAGGTAGATATTCTCACACTATTTTGTAGTTCTAATCTACGATTAAAATTGTGGCCAGGAAGGTGTTCACAAACAAACACACAAACAGTGGGTAAAACATAACCTAACTTCGTTGGCGGAGGTAGATATTCTCACACTATTTTGTAGTTCTAATCTACGATTAAAATTGTGGCCAGGAAGGTGTTCACAAACAAACACACAAACAGGGGGTAAAACATAACCTAACTTCGTTGGCGGAGGTAGATATTCTCACACTATTTTGTAGTTCTAATCTACGATTAAAATTGTGGCCAGGAAGGTGTTCACAAACAAACACACAAACAGGGGGTAAAACATAACCTAACTTCGTTGGCGGAGGTAGATATTCTCACACTATTTTGTAGTTCTAATCTACGATTAAAATTGTGGCCAGGAAGGTGTTCACAAACAAACACACAAACAGGGGGTAAAACATAACCTAACTTCGTTGGCGGAGGTAAATATTCTCACACTATTTTGTAGTTCTAATCTACGATTAATATTGTGGCCAGGAAGGTGTTCACAAACAAACACACAAACATAACCTCCTCCCAACTTCGTTGGCGGAAGTAGATACTGTCTCACCTTTTCATATTTTGGCTTTATTCTTTTATCTAACTCATCCTGAATGTTGCCAGGCCGCAGAGACATGTGTAAGCAGCTTATCTCGGGAAAATCTTATCGGTGGTTGGTTTTGCCATAAATCCCAGGAGGCTTTGGTATCCAGTCTGTCATTTTGTTCATTAAAAAAAAAAAATAATAAAAATATTTTTTAGGGTGTTCTCGAAAATTTCTCGTAAAAAAAATTGCTCTTTGGTCGGTCATGAAAAATCTTTTTGATTCATGTCTCTTCATAGGTTAGGAAATATAACATCTAGGTTTGCAACCTCTATAGATATTTAATGATCGTCTTTATTTTGACATATTGAGGGGATTTGACTCTGTTTTATATATATATATATATATATATATATATATATATATATATATATATATATATATATATATATATATATATATATATATATATAAAATAATCGACATCTAAGTTTGCAACCTTTATACATATTTATTGATCATCCCTATTTATTTTTATATATTGAGGAGGTTTGAGTGCGTTTTTATAGAAATGAAAATAATCCTTTTTAGGCGGTCCTCGAAAATCTCTTGGAAAAAAAAAAATGCTTTTTGGCTGTCACTAAAAATCTATTTGATTCCTGTCTCTTCATTGGTTAGGAAATGTAACATCTATTTTTGCAACATATATAGATATTTAATTGATCATTTTTTTGTGACTTATTGAGTTGGTTTGACTGCGTATATATAGACTATTTTTATTGTTTGTGATTGTACAAAGGTATTGATTTTATTTGTTTCCGGACCTATTTAATGTTTTCCCTTAAACTCTATATGTGGTTTAAACTATGCTGTTTTCCTCGTTCTGTTTCTGGATGCCTTTAGAATGCTGGAAGCAGAAACTATTGTCCTTCAACAAGAAAGGTTTCTCTTTACATTTGCAGTAAGTTGAGGCTGGATGTTGTGTTCACTCAATTATTAAAACGTCCTTCCCTTGTTACTGTGTTATAAATGAAAACGATAAAAGTCACTTAGAAAAGCCAAGTTTTTCTCTATATTTTCAGTGAGTTGATGCTGGAGGTTCTGTGTATCATCAATTATTGATGAGATCTTCTGCTACTGTCTTTTAAATAAAAACACTAATAATTACTCAAAAGAAATTGCAACTTAGAATTGACATTAAAAGAGGAGATAGTCATTAGAAATGAGAGCTAAATTTGACGTTACATGATGAGATATGTCATTAAAATGAGAGCTAAATTTGATGATACAAGATGAGATATCTAATTAAAAATGCGTGTTAAATTTGACATTAAAAGATGAGATATGTCATTAAAAATGAGAGCTAAATTTGACATTAAAAGATGAGATATGTCATTAAAAATGAGAGCTAAATTTGACATTAAAAGATGAGATATGTCATTAAAAATGAGAGCTAAATTAAGACATTAAAAGATGAGATATGTCATTAACAATGAGAGCTAAATTTGGCATTAAAAGATGAGATATGTCATTAAAAATGAGAGCTAAATTTGACATTAAAAGATAAGATATGTCATTAGAAATTAGAGCTAAATTTGACGTTACAAGATGAGATATCTCACTAAAAAATGAGAGCTAAATTTGATGTTACAAGATGAAATATCTAAGTAAAAATGCGAGTTAAATTTGACGTTACAAGATGAGGTATCTCATTAAAAAATGAGTGCTAAATTTGATATTACAAGATGAAATATCTCACTAAAAAATGCGAGCTAAATTTGACGTTACAAGATGAGATATCTCACTAAAATTGAGAGGTAAAATTTGACGTTACAAGATGAGATATCTAAGTAAAAATGCGAGTTAAATTTGACGTTACACGATGAGATATCTCACTAAAAAATGCGAGTTAAATTTGCCGTTACAAGATGAGATATCTCACTAAAATTGAGAGCTAAAATTTGACGTTACAAGATGAGATATCTAAGTAAAAATGCGAGTTAAATTTGACGTTACAAGATGAGATATCTCACTAAAAATGCGAGCTAAATTTGACGTTACAAGATGAGATATCTTACTAAAAAATGCGAGCTAAATTTGACGTTACAAGATGAGATATCTCACTAAAAAATGCGAGCTAAATTTGACGTTACAAGATGAGATATCTCACTAAAAAATGCGAGCTAAATTTGACGTTACAAGATGAGATATCTCACTAAAAAATACGAGCTAAATTTGACGTTACAAGATGAGATATCTCACTAAAAAAGGCGAGCTAAATTTGACGTTACAAGATGAGATATCTCACTAAAAAATACGAGCTAAATTTGACGTTACAAAATGAGATATCTCACTAAAAAATGCGAGTTAAATTTGCCGTTACAAGATGAGATATCTCACTAAAATTGAGAGCTAAAATTTGACGTTACAAGATGAGATATCTAAGTAAAAATGCGAGTTAAATTTGACGTTACAAGATGAGATATCTCACTAAAAAATGCGAGCTAAATTTGACGTTACAAGATGAGATATCTCACTAAAAAATGCTAGCTAAATTTGACGTTACAAGATGAGATATCTCACTAAAAAATGCGAGCTAAATTTGACGTTACAAGATGAGATATCTCACTAAAAAATACGAGCTAAATTTGACGTTACAAGATGAGATATCTCACTAAAAAATGCTAGCTAAATTTGACGTTACAAGATGAGATATATCACTAAAAAATGCGAGCTAAATTTGACGTTACAAGATGAGATATCTCACTAAAAAATACGAGCTAAATTTGACGTTACAAGATGAGATATCTCACTAAAAAATGCGAGATAAATTTAACGTTACAAGATGAGATATCTCACTAAAAAATGCGAGATAAATTTGACGTTACAAGATGAAATATCTTAAAGTTTAGAAACAGAGTCACATGAAAAATTGAAAACATAATCTTGCTTTCATTTGTCAAATTTGGTATCATATTCTCGAAAGACTTCGGCTTTTCCAGGAACCAATTTGCCTGAGTGAGCTACTGATGAAAATTACTCCAAGTCTAAGTTTGCATCTCTAATTAACTCTCTCTCTCTCTCTCTCTCTCTCTCTCTCTCTCTCTCTCTCTCTCTCTCTCTCTCTCTCTCTCTCTCTCTCTCTCTCTCTATCTCTCTCTCTCAAGCAGTTTTTTGTTGGGCATTCTTTAGTTTTTAGAAGTTTCCCGATGAAGTTAAAGCTATAGATGGAATATATGAAATATTTAGGATATAGAGAAAAATTTATATACTGTATATATATATATATATATATATATATATATATATATATATACATATATATATATTTATATATATATGTATATATATATATATATATATATATATATATATATATATATATAGGTAGTGGATGACTTATAATCTTATAAACTTATTATTGGATTTAATTTGAAATGAATGTCGTGTTCTCAAAAAAAATCACTTCTAAATATAAAACAGACTTTGTGTTATCTTAAGTAAATTTCAATATCATTATTGAAATTCAGAACAAATCTTACTTTTGTCTTATATAATTCATTTAATTTCAATGTTATTATTCCAATACAGCATGAATCTTCGTTTTATCTTATTTAATTCATTTAATTTCAATGTTATTATTCCAATACAACATGAATCTACGTTTGCTCTTATTTAATTGATTTAATTTCAATAAAATTGTCATTTGAATACAGCATGAATCTTCGTTTTATCTTATTTCATTTATTTATTAACAATATTATTATTAAATATAGTATGCATCTTTTTATGTTATTTAATTTAAATGTTATTCAAATACAACATGAGTCTTCGTTTTATCTTATCTAATTTATTTCATTTCAATATTATTATTAAATACAGCATGAATCTTCGTCTTATCTTATTTAAATTATATAATTTAAATATTAGTATTTAAATACAGCATGAATCATATGAAATAGAGCATGACATTTCGTTTTACCTTTAATTTATTTAATTTCAATATTATTATTTAAATACAGCATGAATCTTGTTAAATGCAGCATGAATTTTCGTTTTAACTTTAATTTATTTAATTTCAATATTATTATTTAAATACAGAAGAATCCTATTAAATGCAGCATGAATTTTCGTTTTACCTTATTTAATTTATTTTATTTCAATAATGTTATTATTTAAATACACCATGCATCTTCGTTTTATATTACTTGATTTAAATATCATCGTTTTAATACAGCATGAATCTTTGTTCTTATTTGATTTATTTAATTTCAATGATATTATTTAAATACAACAGTAATCTTATTAAATACAGCCTGAATATTAATTTTTATATAATTTGTTTAATATCAATATCATTTATTTAAATACAGCATGAATCTTCGTTCTTATTTGATTTATTTAATTTCAATATTATTTAAATACAGCATGAATCTTATTAAATACAGCCTGAATATTTATTTTTATTTAATTTGTTTAATATCAATATCATTATTTAAATACAGCATAAATCTTCGTTCTTATTTGATTTATTTAATTTCAATATTATTTAAATACAACATTAATCTTATTAAATACAGCCTGAATATTCATTTTTATTATTTTGTTTAATATCAATAGTATTTTTTAAATACTGCATAAATTATCATTTTATCTTATTGGATTTATTCAATTTAAATATTTTTTACCGAAATAAAGTATGAATATTCAACTTTTCCTCCCCCAGAATCGGACAATCTTAAACCCCTTAATGATTCAGCTAAAAGGTTTTTGATATGTCAAAGAGGTTCCTGGTAACTGAGGCAGCCAAGTGTGAGTCCGATCTCGGCGAATCTCCTTGAAATTCTGCATCCATCCGTCGCTTGCAATTTTCAACGTTGAGTGGATTTTATTTTAGACTTCACAACTTCAAATAGGACCTGTCTTGAGAGTTTTGTGTATATATATATATATATATATATATATATATATATATATATATATATATATATATATATATATATATATATATATATATATATATACACACACACACACACACTCAAATAAGTTCTCTTGCTGGAGGGTACACTAAGGCACACTATTCTATCTTATTTCTCTTCCTCTTGTTTTGTTAAATTTTGTATAGTTTATATAGGAAATGTTTATATTAATGTTACTTTTCCTGAAATATTGTATTTTTCGTTGTTTCCTTTCCTCACTGGGCTATTTTCCCTGTTTGAGCCCCTGGGCTTATAGCATCCTGCTTTTCCAACTAGGGATGTAGCTTAGCAAATAATAATAATAATAATAATAATGATAATAATAATAATAATAATAATAATATATTTTAATACCTTAATATCGGGATTCTCTCTCATACCTCAGGATCAGAGACCCAAGGGGGAATCAACTCAAAGATAATAGCTCCTTGCCGGCTGGGGAATCGAACCCTTGGTTCAGGAATCTGGTATGACAGTGACATACCCTATACCCACAAGTGGTATGTGGTAATATCCTCTATATGATAAAGAGCAAGTGTCTGGATATATATATATATATATATATATATTTATATTTATATATATATATATATAGATATATATATACCTTCTATATATGTATATATATAATGTATATATATTTGTATATAAATATATACTGTATATATATTTGTATATAAATATATAATGTATATATATTTGTATATTGTCAAACGTATGACTACTCGGTTTCTCCCTGTCCATCGGGTATGGGGAAGAGTGTGAGTAGTCATACCCTGGTGCGAGGGGTACCCCAAAAGGTAGTTAGGAAAGGCGGAGTGGGTGGGAAGGGTTTAATCTGTCTATGTGCGTGCGTGTTCATATCCAAATATCTAGTCGTAATTTTGTGACGGGTCGCGTACACTAGTAAGATATCTTTTTTGCATTTGGTCATTGTCTCCCTTTTATAAAAGAGTTAATTAACACTTTTGCACGATATAATTATGCATACTAGCGGAACCCCTGTCAATTACACGAAATGATATTTTCAATACTAATTATCTTGTTCTTAATCTGTACATGTTTAAATAGTATGTTCCAAGACTAAATTTATAATCTAGGTTATGGAAATTGACAGAACTCAATTTTTTTGTCTAATATTTAAAAAAAAGTCAGGTGCTAAAGACAAAATTGGGAAAGCTATATAAGATGTGCTTTGGTTAAGTAATCAAAGTCTAATGTGAATTTGTAAGAGTATACCATGAAATTATTTCCGTTTTCTTTAAAGCGTGAATTTGTAAGAGTATACCATGAAATTATTTCCGTTTTCTTTAAAGTGGGACACAAAATAAATAAACAACACACACGCTATTGTGTTAATATATAGATTGTTATATCTTCTATAACACCAAATTAGTTTCAGGATTTTGCAATGTCTTTTTAGAGCTCTTGATTTACAATCTTATGCGTATATGTACGAGTGATGCGCGCTATTTCCTCAAGGCGAGGTATGCCAAGAATTCCTGTAGCCAACTGTACCTCTGAATCATTGAAACACAACAGAGCAGTCGAGGCTTTTATGTTTCTATCATTAAATGAGAAGAATTAGTGAAATATCAAT
>NC_090727.1:72168876-72173876 GCF_036898095.1 Palaemon carinicauda | reverse complement strand
GGCTATAATTTAAATTTTTGTATTTACGTTATTTTCTAATCTTGCACTCACCAAATATGGTTTGCTACAAACATGTTTAAAACCTGTTTTAAACAGAATAAAAACATGTTTAAATCTTGTTTTAAACAGCCTAAAAACATGATTAAAACACACTTTAAACAGCCTCTCTCCCTTTCATCCATTGCATTGTTTTCTTAATCTTTTTTATACACCAAACGCAGGAAACTTTGAGAACGAACTCGCTGTAATAGACGAGCCATCGTGATGAAAGAAATGTAAAAATGCTAAAATTATTCCATGAAAGATAAGGCTTTATTGGCCATTGCGGTCCACTAGCCAACAGAAAAGAACTCACAGAGCTAATAATATGTCTTCCTCCTGGATATATAACAAGGTTGTAGACGATAATGAGGTTACTTTTTTGTCTTTATATTCTCTCTCGTTAAGTTGCTATTTATATGCTCTTATTTCGTGTCTTTTAGCTTGCGTATAATCAACTTTGTAGACGTAGCTTGTTAGAGTTTTGTCTTGGGTACAGAAAGCCTTGGATCAGTTCGAAAAGTTTATTTAAAGTTGATATCTGGAACCTATCTCCGTCTATGGTTGTTTTCCAATGTAGTATGAAAGTTTTAAAGGTTTAAAGGCCGCTCATTAATGGCAGAGGCAAGGGACGGTGACATATTATTTCTCGACCTTGACATTGACCTTTGACCTAGGACTTTCAAAATTGAATTACTTCCACGTCTCAACATGAAAATTAACCCCTGAAAGTTTCACTACTCTATGAGCAAATTTGTGACCACCACGGCAGCTTATTTCTCGACTTTGACCTTGACCTTTGACCTAGGACTTTCAAAATTTAATCACCTCCACGTCTCAACATAACAATTAATCTCTGAATGTTTCACTATTCTATGAGTAAAATTGTGGCCAGGAAGTTGTTCACAATCAAACAGACAAACAAACAAACATGGGGAAAAAACACAACCTCCTCCCAGCTTCGTTGTAGGAGGATATATACAGTAGAAAAGCACTTAGAGAGTGCATACCCCCGCCACGGCAGTTTATTTCTCTAAACCAGCTTGCCTTAGTGTTAATTCGATCTACCTTGTGCTCGACCTTGACCTTGACCTTTGACCTAGGACTTTCAAAATTGAATCACCCCCACGTCTCAACATAACAATTAATCTCTGAAGGTTTCACTACTCCATGAGTAAAATTGTGGCCAGGAAGTTGTTTCACAAACAAACAGACAAACGAACAAACATCGGGCAAAAACATAACCTCCTCCCAGCTTCGTTGTAGGAGGTAAAAAGGTATTACCGCGCGGTGGCCGCCTCCCAGCTTCGTTGTGGGAGGTAAAAGGGCATTACCGCGCGGTGGCCGCCTCCCAGCTTCGTTGTGGGTGGTAAAAGGGCATTACCGCGCGGTGGCCGCCTCCCAGCTTCGTTTTGGGAGGTGAAGGGGCATTACCGCGCGGTGGCCGCCTCCCAGCTTCGTTGTGGGAGGTAAAAGGGCATTACCGCGCGATGGCCGCCTCCCAGCTTCGTTTTGGGAGGTGAAGGGGCATTACCGCGCGGTGGCCGCCTCCCAGCTTCGTTGTGGGAGGTGAAGGGGCATTACCGCGCGGTGGCCGCCTCCCAGCTTCGTTGTGGGTGGTAAAAGGGCATTACCGCGCGATGGCCGCCTCCCAGCTTCGTTTTGGGAGGTGAAGGGGCATTACCGCGCGGTGGCCGCCTCCCAGCTTCGTTGTGGGAGGTGAAGGGGCATTACCGCGCGGTGGCCGCCTCCCAGCTTCGTTGTGGGAGGTAAAAGGGCATTACCGCGCGATGGCCGCCTCCCAGCTTCGTTTTGGGAGGTGAAGGGGCATTACCGCGCGGTGGCCGCCTCCCAGCTTCGTTGTGGGAGGTGAAGGGGCATTACCGCGCGGTGGCCGCCTCCCAGCTTCGTTGTGGGAGGTGAAGGGGCATTACCGCGCAGTGGCCGCCTCCCAGCTTCGTCTTGGGAGGTAAAAGGGCATTACCGCGCGGTGGCCGCCTCCCTTCTTCGTCGTGGGAGGTGAAGAGGGCATTACCATTACCGCGCGGTGGCCGCCTCCCTTCTTCGTCGTGGGAGGTAAAAGGGCATTACCGCGCGGTGGCCGCCTCCCTTCTTCGTCGTGGGAGGTGAAGAGGGCATTACCGCGCGGTGGCCGCCTCCCTTCTTCGTCGTGGGAGGTGAAGAGGGCATTACCGCGCGGTGGCCGCCTCCCTTCTTCGTCGTGGGAGGTGAAGAGGGCATTACCGCGCGGTGGCCGCCTCCCAGCTTCGTCGTGGGAGGTGAAGGGGCATTACCGCGCGGTGGCCGCCTCCCTTCCTCGTCGTGGGAGGTGAAGGGGCATTACCGCGCGGTGGCCGCCTCCCAGCTTCGTCGTGGGAGGTGAAGGGGCATTACCGCGCGGTGGCCGCCTCCCTTCCTCGTCGTGGGAGGTGAAGGGGCATTACCGCGCGGTGGCCGCCTCCCTTCCTCGTCGTGGGAGGTGAAGGGGCATTACCGCGCGGTGGCCGCCTCCCTTCTTCGTCGTGGGAGGTGAAGAGGGCATTACCGCGCGGTGGCCGCCTCCCTTCTTCGTCGTGGGAGGTGAAGAGGGCATTACCGCGCGGTGGCCGCCTCCCAGCTTCGTCGTGGGAGGTGAAGGGGCATTACCGCGCGGTGGCCGCCTCCCTTCCTCGTCGTGGGAGGTGAAGGGGCATTACCGCGCGGTGGCCGCCTCCCAGCTTCGTCGTGGGAGGTGAAGGGGCATTACCGCGCGGTGGCCGCCTCCCTTCCTCGTCGTGGGAGGTGAAGGGGCATTACCGCGCGGTGGCCGCCTCCCTTCCTCGTCGTGGGAGGTAAAGAGGGTGAACCTACCCTAATTTGGCATTTGAATTCGAAAATGTGAAGCTCCCAAGATGAGCATCAGCGCTGGGATCACTTTCGGGACGGGAGCTGAATATCGTACTTGTTATTATCCAGTTTGAAGAGGAACCCGGGTGTAGTTTAGATTCACTTAATGGAGATTAATTAGATCTTAAGGTATATGACAGGTGGTGTCGGTGAATAGATCGAGCTGATTAGAGTTGATTGATTGGTTTAGTTATGTAATCTTTCGACGTAAAGGCGGAGATGGAACATTTAAAGGAGTGAGTCATTGGTGGGTAGTTAAAAGATAAGATTCTGTTGATGGTAGTTTTAGGATGTTTATTTACATTTTTACCCCCCACCCACCATCTTTAATTTAATTTATCTTTAGATATCTTCATTCATTATTTTTAGAAGCAAATTATATTGTTGAATTAATTTTCTATTACGAAATTATTTTTCCTGAAAGACAAAGCAAAATTGTTCAGTCTGCGATTCAACTGCCATTTTTACACTGGATGCCACAAAAAAAGTTGATAAATGTATAAAACTAGAGCGGCATTAAGCAGAGCGCAGACCTCCGCCTCGGCAGCTTATTTCTGGACATTTTGCTCGATCTTGACCTTGACCTTTGACCTTAACACGTATTAATTGGCGTGGTTTTTCATGCACTCAAATATGAGCCGAGTCTGAAGTCTCTGTGACAGCTATGTTCAAACTTAAACTGATTACGTGAATTGGACATTTTGCTTGACCGTTACTTTGACCTTTGACCTGAAATTTTATAATTTCCAGCTTTTTACATAACATTTAATCCCTGCAAGTTTCATTACTCTACGATTGAAATTGTGGCAAGGAAGCTGTTCACAAACAAACACACACACACACACGCAAGGAAGCATACAAACAGGGGGTAAAACATAACCTCCTTCCAACTTCGTTGGCGCAGGTAATGATGATAATAACATACTATTACATTTACTACTGTCAGTAGAGTTGGCAGAGGTAATGATAATAGTAACATAGGCATTTACTTCTCTTATTAGAGTGTCTGCCAATGGGATAAAGTGCTTTAATTAGGCTACAAATATGTTTTCGTGGAACCCATGGAAAAGTACTTTTGATAATATGCCGATATGGACTAGATGTAAATTCAATTTAAATTCATATCTTTACGTTCATGTAATTTATCAGATAAGCTGTCCTTATCTGCAAAAGGATGAAGCCTCTCAGTCCAGCCAAGGAAGAGCAGAGAACCATTCTCTCTCTCTCTCTCTCTCTCTCTCTCTCTCTCTCTCTCATCCTAATTCTAACTTTCGTTTTAAATATCTCTTCATAAATCAGTTGCCTGCCATGTGTCATCCACTGCAACTTTGGTTGAAAAATTGTGAATGATTGAGAAGTTCCAGATTCTTAAAACTGTACTGGAATCCCCTTCACTGAATATTGTTTTGATTGCCTTGCTGAGTCGTGTTTGTTTTGATATTACAGATCAGATGTTTATGAATGCCTACTTGCACATATGTGCCCATGTTTTGAAGGTTTAAAGGCCACTCATGAATGGCAGAGGCAAGGGACAGCGACATTGCCCTATCAAGCAGGACAAAGCCATAGAGACTGACCATATATACATATGATAGCGCCCATGCCCCCTCTCCACCCAAGCTAGGACCAACGAAGGCCAGGCAATGGCTGCTGAAGACTCAGCAGATAGACCTTTAGGCTCCCCCCCCCAGCCTTAGCTCACAAGGATTGTGAGGTTGTAGCGACCAAAGAAACAGGCTAGTTTGAGCGGGACTCGAACCCCAGTCTGGCGTTCACCAGTCAGGGACGTTACCACATGAATAGCTGTATGAACAATAAGTATCAATATTACTTGTTCAGTATCAACTACTTTTCTTTGCATCGACTTTCTTGAAAGTATTGCAAACGTCCCTGCCTGGCGATCTGGTGGACTGGAGTTCGAGCCTTCCACAAGATGGATAGTTTCTTGTAGTGTCTGCAACCTCACCCTCCTTGTGACCTAAGCATGGATTGTTTGGTGGAGCCTATTTGTGTTCCTGTGAGTCATGAGCAGCTATTGCCTGGCGCTTGCTGGTCCTAACTTGGTTGGGGAGGAG
>NC_090727.1:72138876-72166376 GCF_036898095.1 Palaemon carinicauda | reverse complement strand
TAATTATATGACATGGAACCTCCCCCCCCCCCCAAGAAAAAATATTAATGAGACTGTCAAGAATTGGTTAAGGAAACTTGTATAAAAAATACTTGAATGGTGTTTCGTGAAACTTTTCATCTATAGTTTTATTTGTATTATCATTTCATGTGTATGGGTACTCCCTATCTCCCAATGGAGACTAAGGATTCGATCATTTGTTTTTCTCAATTTCATACTAGTGTACGCGACCCGTCAAAAATGATGGCTTAGTGTTTAGATAGATATGCCATACACAAACAAATTCAATTCTTCCCACCTCCTTCCCCTTTTCCTAACTACAACAAGGAAGTTTGGGCAAATTGTGGGAGATTTTGGTTGCAAGTCAGTGTGACTGTATATATATATATATATATATATATATATATATATATACATATAAAAACATACATACATATATATATATATATAAATATATATTATATATGGTCAGTCTTTAGGGCATTGTCTCTGTCCCTTTCCTCTGCCCTTCATGAGCGGTCTTTAAACTTTTAATAGCAACAGACAAAAGACTATAAAAACGACTATCAAATGCTTACACTTTATTGCATTGAAACATAACCATTCATGAACATAAATAACCCTCTCTATAGTCAATTCTTTTTAGTGAGGCATATTTGCACTGACTCGCAGGGGTGTCCTTTTAGCTCAGAAAAGATTCCTGATCGCTGATTGGTTGGACAAGATAATTCTAAACCAATCAGAAACAGGAAACTTTTCCGAGCTAAAAGGCACCGCTGCGAGTCGGTGCAAATGCGCCTCATTAAAAAAAAATAGTATAGTTATAAAACTTATCCCGTCTTTAGACCAGGATTCCTATATCGGATGCAAAACGTTTGGCAACGTATAAGGTTTTCTCTTATGAGTGACCTTCAGGAAAGGATCCTGATCCTGATATGAAGGTCAATGCACCTTAACGTTTGATGTTTGGATTTTTTTAGGATAAGCGATTTTAGAGTGAGTGTGAACGTTATGATGGAAATAGAAGTTACCAAATGTATTTGGAAAATAGTTTGTGTATATATATATATATATATATATACAGTATATACTGTATATATATATATATATATATATATGAAATCAGCGTTGAGGAAACCTTTGCTATTTCTAAAATGGTTTATTTCAAAACATTTTGGTTAACCGAGGTTGAATTGCACATATATAATTATATAATTTTTTTTTCGTTATGAAAGCTGTATAACGGTTAGGGAAATCCTCCATATATATATATATATATATATATGTATATATATATATACAGTTTTATATATATATATATATATATATAAATATATGCATACATATATATATACATATATATATATATATATATATGTATATATATATAAAACTGTATATATATATATATATATATAAATATATATATATATATATATATGTATATATATATATATATATACTGTATATATATTGCTTTCCGGTCACATTAAGCGGTATTGTTAGATCCATAACTACTCGGTCTCTCCCAGTCCCGCGGGTGTGTATAAGGAGGAGTAGCCATACCCTGTGGAGAAGGGGTCCGTGGTCATGTGTATACGTATCAGTGTACATGTTTAACCGTCATTTTTGACGGATTGCGTACACTTTAGTCCATTTCTTTTAGCGAGGCATATTTGCACCGACTCGCAACGGTGCCCTTTTAGCTCGGAAAAGTTTCCTGATCGCTGATTGGTTGGACAAGATAATTCTAACCAATCAGCGATCAGGAAACTTTTCCCAGCTAAAAGGGCACCGTTGCGAGTCGGTGCAAATCTGCCTCGCTAAAAGAAATGGACTATAGTTAGTTCATATTTTACGTAAGGTGAAGATGAATTTTGTCTTGAGCCATTTTCTTTTTAACATAACATTTTTATCAAAACAAATAAATGATGTTAAACTTTCAGCTTTTTGGAATTTTATCTAAATGAAAATTCATTGCATTTACGTAAGGATATTCTTTCATTATGTAATTACTTCCTCTTAAAACTTCTAGATAAAATTTCTAAAAAAAAAAAAAAAGAATAGAAGAAAATGAATTACCCCTTTGTATAAATATCTTCCTAACGACAATTTTTTTTTTTATTTCCACCAAAGATGAAGCTAATTAAATGAATTTTTCAACTCCTGGCGTGAGTTGGAATTTATAATTAAGAATAATTAAGAAGTTTGTTCGCATTTTTTCCTTCTGAACTGTTAAGCCTATTTAGTGAAACTTTCGTCTTTTCTTTTCTAGTAACGAATAAGGAATATTTCACTCACTCTTTGTTTCTTTTTTTTTAAGCTTACCTTATTATTATTATTATTATTATTTTATTATTATTGTTATTATTATTATTATTATTATTATTATTATTATTATTATTATTATTATTATTATTATTTAAATGATTAAAATTATTATCATTAAAATAATAAGAAAATGTTATTAAATTCATCATTGTTATAAAAGTTATTACCATTATTTATTATTGTTGTTGTTGTTGTTGTTTTTATTATTATTATTAGTAATATTACTAGTATTATTATTAGAATTATTAAAATTATTAAATTTATTATTAATGAAATAATGAAAATTATTATTATTATTAAAATTTTTATTGTTATTAAAGTTATTATTATTATTATTATTATTATTATTATTATTATTATTATTATTATGATTATTGCTTGTTAAGCTACAAACCTAGTTGGAAAAGCAGCATGCTATAAGACCAAGGGCTCCAACAGGGAAAATAGTTCAGCGAGTAAAGGAAATAAGGAAAAAAATAAACCTCAATAGAAGTAATTACCAATTAAAATTAGATATTTTAAGAACAGAAACATTAAAATAAATCTTTCATATATAAACTATAAAAACTTTAAAAAACAAGAGGAAGAAACAATAAGACAATAGTGTGGAAGACCCTGGTACAGAGGCTATGGCACTACCCAAGACTAGAGAACAATGGTTTGATTTTGGAGTGTCCTTCTCCTAGAAGAGCTGCTTACCATAGCTAAAGAGTCTTTTCTACCCTTACTAAGAGGAAAGTGGCCACTGAACAATTATATTGCAGTAGTTAACCCCTTGAGTTAGTAAGAATTGTTTGGTAATCCCAGTGTTGTCAGGTGTATGAGGACAAAGGAGAATCTGTAAAGAATAGGCTAGCCTATTCGGTGTCTGTGTAGGCAAAGGGAAAGTGAACTGTAACCAGAGAGAAGGATCCAATGTAGTACTGTCTGACCAGTTAAAGGACCCCATAACTCTCTAGCGGTAGTATCTCAACTGGCGGCTGGTGCCCTGGCCAATCTACTACCTACAAGAGGAAAGTGGCCACTGAACAATCATTGCAGACAAGTAAACAAACATTCGATCACAAGATATTTATAAAAAAACAACACCAACATCAATATAACAATATGTGCAAAAGACCATTTGTCGAACAAAGACTAATTAAAATCCCTTGAAAATGTCATATTTGATTAATTACATCAGTAGCAACATGTGAGCCTTCTGCTGTTCACAGTCGACCCCTTTCCCTAGTTTGTCAATGTAACAGAAAGTGGATGCATATTGAGAAAAAAGGAAAAGCATTAATCATCTCTCTCTCTCTCTCTCTCTCTCTCTCTCTCTCTCTCTCATGTCCTTTAGTTACAATCCTCATTTGATAAACGCACAGAAGAGAAAATGAAAAAAGGTATGAATCTCTCTCTCTCTCTCTCTCTCTCTCTCTCTCTCTCGCGAACGTCTTTATGATACAATTCTCAGTTAATAAACGCACAGTAAAGAAAATGAAACAAGGTATGAAATCTCTCTCTCTCTCTCTCTCTCTCTCTCTCTCTCTCTCTCTCTCTCTCTCTTATACCTGAATGTGTCATTTTCCTTCTGTTGGGTATAGGTAGTCATTTTTTTTCACTTTCTGCTGAGTGTATGTAATTATCTCTCTCTCTCTCTCTCTCTCTCTCTCTCTCTCTCTCTCTCTCTCTCTCCTTCCGTTTTTCCTTTAATATGACATAGGCTATCTAATTTGACTCTCTACAATACACGCTACTCTCTCTCTCTCTCTCTCTCTCTCTCTCTCTCTCTCTGCCAGTCTCCCAAATCCCCCCGAGACAATTAAGCATGAAGGAAATAGATCCCGAACCGGGCAGTTGTTTGAACAGGAATTCCATTACAGCTGATGGCTCTTCTTACTCTTCGGGCACTCACGGTACGATGCCAGTGGCGTTCTGGGAGTCCGTTTCCTTATCCGGATTCCGTTCTGGAAGGATTGTTATCCGGTCAATGTGTGGTTTTGATGTTTTCATTTTTATTGTGTGTGTTTTTTTTTTTATTCCAAAATGGTTTTATCCTGTCAAGCAAGTTGATGTTTTTTTATGTTGTTGGTTTACGTTTTTTATATTGTTTATATATCGTCATTGTTGTTAATTTTATGTTTCTAGTTTCGTGCCGTTTTTTTCTTCGTTTTTTTTTTCTTTTTTTTTTTGTCATTATTCCTGAATGGTTTTATCCATCTAATGAAGTTGTTAATTTAGTTTTGTTTTCATGTGTTTTTTATATTATTCCTCAAAGGTTTTCATTCCATCATTGTTAATTCTATTTTCCTATTTTCCTGTTTTTTTTTATTATTCCTCAACGGTTTTATCCCGTTGATAAAGTTGTTGAATTTATTTTTCTATTTGCGTATGTTTTTATATTATTCCTCAAAGGTTTTTATCCTATCATTGTTGTTGATTTTATTTTTTTATTTTCGTGTTTTTTTTTTAATATTCCTCAATCGTTTTATCCCGTTAAAAAATTGTTTTTTTTCTGTTTTCATGTGTTTTTTCTGTTTTCGTATGTTTTTCCTGTTTTTGTGTTTTTTTCTGTTTTTTGCTGTTTTGTGTTTTCTGTTTTCGTGTGTTTTTCCTGTTTTCGTGTGTTTTCTGTTTTTGTGTGTTTTTCAGTTTTCGTATTTTCTCGGTTTTCGTGTTTTTTCTGTTTTTGTGTGTTTTTTGTTTTCGTGTGTTTTTCCTGTTTTTGTGTGTGTTCTGTTTTTGTGTGTTTTTTCTGTTTTCATATTTTCTCGGTTTTCGTGTTTTCTGTTTTTGTGTGTTTTCTGTTTTCGTTTGTTTTTCCTGTTTTCGTGTGTGTTTTCTGTTTTTTTTTCTGTTTTCTTGTGTTTTTTCATTATTATTCAAAGTTTTTATCCCCGTCAATGATATTATTGGTATTTTATTTTTAGTGTGTTTTCTCCTTATTAATCTTTAGTTTTAGAAGTGATTACTTTGCTCTTATATGCATTGTTCCATACATTATAATATTGCTCTTCTACATACCTTCATTGTATGATACAGTAGTCAGGTGATCAGGAAAGGTAGTCATAGTTACTCCATTAAAAATGAGTAGATATCATTTGTAACATTTTAGTGTCTGAATTTGCTCATTTATTTATTTATATTTAAAATTTTGCGGTGATTCCATTTTATCTGGGTTTGATAATCTTTTCTTTTTCATATATATATATATATATATATATATATAATGTTAATCTTGCCTATTTGTTCATTTTTTTTCTTTGTGTTACATATTAGATTACATTTTCATGATTGTTTTGCTTTTTATCTTATCATTCGATCTTCCCTGCACTGTTATTAAACCAACCTGTATAAAACTGATAGCTCATGTTTTATTTTGTTTGAATTTCTGTGACGTTCTTCCTCGCAATCCCTTGTATTTAAGCTCGATGTTTGTTTGATAAACTTTAGTTGTATTCACCTCTCCTCTCATATTGGTCACTCCCTGACTGGTGAACACCAGACTGAGGTATTGCACCGCCTTAGCTCGGAAAGGTTTCTTGCTATCTGATTGGTTAGAATTATCTTGTCCAACCAATCAGCGATCAGGAAACTTTACCCAGCTAAAATGGCACCCATGCGAGTCGGTGCAAATCTGCCTCACTAAAAAGAATTGACTGTAGATTCTAGAGTCTAGAATAAACAGATCATCTCAGGTAGAAGGCAGTTGGGAGGTTTATAGAATTTACGTTGGCACCAAACCTGTTTTTTCTGAGTATTCCTGACGCTGGAAATACACAGAAATGTCTTCACCACCTTCCCTCGTTAGCGCTTATCATTTATGTAGTTGTTCCTTCCCCTTGATAGAGAGATCAGTGTTTCCTTCTCAGCTGATTTCTGTGGTCGTTGGTGGTAAGGTGTGATGAATGTCGCGTAAAGAATACAATTTATGTGTGGGTTTGTGAGAGAGAGAGAGAGAGAGAGAGAGAGAGAGAGAGAGAGAGAGAGAGATAACTTTAATAGTTTCTTACAAGGGAATGAACTATGTAACATCTAAAATCCATCTTTGAACATTATTTAACCCCCATAAGGACCATTATTAGTGTAGGAGGTAATAGAAAAATCATGCAAATAATACAAGCATCAATGGTGAAACACTTTTTCTCCAAGTCATACTTATCAAATCTGTCCGATTGGCCAATTAAAAATCCAAGATGGTGACCATTTTTCAAAATGGACACCTTTTTTCAAAATGGCAAGCATTTTTCAGGATGGAGGTCTTTTTTCAAGATAGCCGCCTTTTTTCAAAATGCCCACTTTTTTTTTTCTTTTTTTTTCAAAATGGCAATTATTTTTCAAGATGGCAGTCATTTTTCAAGGTGGGGGTCTTTTTTCAAAATGGCCGCTTTTTTTTTTGAGATGGCCGCTTTTTTTTTTGAGATGGCCACCTTTTTAAAAATGGCAGCTAATTTTCAAGATGGCTGTCATTTTTCTAGATGGCGATATTCTTTTTAAATGGCAACTATTTTGCTTGATGGCGATTATTTGTCAAGATGCGGTCTTTTTTCAAAATGGCAACTATTTTTCATATTCTAACATGGCCGCCCATGGCTCATCTGGATACACTGATGAAATTCATAACTTACAGTATATGAGTCCTGGAAGAAATGGAACTTTAAAATCTTACGTAAAATAAGGCGATTACCTTCATTTCAGTATGATACAAAATTAGAAATAATTCCTAAATGTAGATTCGTTTGATTAAGGGTTGTTATGGCCTGATTGGTAACGTCTCTGCCTGGTGTCTGCCAGACGGGGGTTCGAATGCCGCTAAGACTCGTTAGTGCCTTTTAGTGTCTGCAACCTTACCATCCTTGTGAGCTAAGGTTGGGGGGTTTAGGGGAGCCTATAGGTCTATCTGTTGAGTCACCAGAAGCCATTGCCTGGCTTTCCTTGGTCCTAGCTTGGGTGGAAAGGTGGCTTGGGCGCTGATCATATAATATGGTCAGTCTTTAGGGCATTGTCCTGCTTGATAGAGCAATGTCACTGTCCCTTGCCACTGCTATTCATGAGCGATCTTTAAATCTTTAATGTATTAGTTAATAGACAGAAATGAAAGTCTTGGTAGGAAATTATCCCGTAAAGACATTCGATCACGTAAGATAAATAGGAAAAAAGAAGACAGGACAGGAAAGTATTCTCTCTGAAATGATGCCAAAACATCTCATGTCTGTCTCCTGGGAGCCATTATGTCTCCAGGCCTTGAGGAGATTAATGAAGGCTTTTTATATTATTAAAGCCCCCCCCCCCCTCTCTCTCTCTCTCTCTCTCTCTCTCTCTCTCTCTCTCTCACTCTTGGAATAGACTTCCAGCGGATGTAGTTAACAGTAACACAATAAACGAGTTCAAGAAAAAGATAGACAAGATCATAAGAATTCTCTAAATGTTTAAACTAAATCGCTCTATCAAAGAGCATATGGAGTCTCCACGGATGGACTAAAATGTCTTTGATACATTCAAAATCCTTGTAACTCTCTCTCTCTCTCTCTCTCTCTCTCTCTCTCTCTCTCTCTCTCTCTCTCTCTCTCTAATTATATTCTCATTATATTCTATTATCATTTTTCAATATCCAGGTGCGCTTTCTCTTTTGTTCAGTAAAGCTGAAATGGTTCCTAATATTAAGAGAGATATACAGTTGGACACATGAGCCCCTGGTACACCTCGCTTTAAAAAAGGGGATCGTGTCACACCCTTACTTCGCGGGGAGTCACCAAACAGATAGTGCAGGAAGAGATGGCAGAGATGATGGGCGGGGCTAAAACAAGAACAATCCGCGCGGTAAGGATGTGGCTAGGTGTAATTTTTCCGAGGGAGGTGTACCAGTAATTTCTGTATCCAACTGTACATTGAAAGAGGAATGAGGAAATAGGGAATTGAGGATAGACAATCTTAAAAACAGGAATTTTCAAACGTCCCTGACTGGTGAACGCCAGACTGTAGAGTTCGAATCCCGCTCAAACTCGTTAGTTCCTTTGTTTGCTGCAACTTCACCATCCTTGTGAGCTAAGGATCGGGGGTTTGGGGAAGCCTATAGGTCTATCTGCTGATTCATCAACAGCCATTGCCTTACCCTCCTTGTTCCTAGCTTGGGTTTAGATGGGTTGGGTGCTGATCATATGTATATATGGCCAGTCTCTAGGACTTTGTCCTGCTTGATAGGGCACTGTCAATGTCCCTTGCCTCTGCCATTCATGTGCGACCTTTAAACCTTCAAACAACCACTTAAACAAAAGCATAGCAGACGGAGACATGAAATCCTTTACTTTATCCTATATCCTATCCTTAAACAACCACTTAAACATAAGTACAGCAGACGGAAGGATGGAATCCTTCACTATATCCTATCCTTAAACAACCACTTAAACATAAGTACAGGAGACGGAGAAAGACGAAATCCTTTACTATATCCTATCCTTAACCAACCACTTAAACATAAGCATAGGAGACAGAAAGACATGAAATCCTATGCTATATCCTATTCTTAAACAGCCACTTAAACAAAAGTATAGCAGACTGAGAGACATGAAATCCTATGCTATATCCTATCCTTAAAGACGGAGACATGAAATCCTATGCTATATCCTATCCTTAAAGACGGAGACATGAAATCCTATGCTATATCCTATCCTTAAAGACGGAGACATGAAATCCTATGCAATATCCTATCCTTAAAGACGGAGACATGAAATCCTATGCTATATCCTATCCTTAAAGACGGAGACATGAAATCCTATGCTATATCCTATTCTTAAACAGCCACTTAAACAAAAGTATAGCAGACTGAGAGACATGAAATCCTATGCTATATCCTATCCTTAAAGACGGAGACATGAAATCCTATGCTATATCCTATCCTTAAAGACGGAGACATGAAATCCTATGCTATATCCTATCCTTAAAGACGGAGACATGAAATCCTATGCTATATCCTATTCTTAAACAGCCACTTAAACAAAAGTATAGCAGACTGAGAGACATGAAATCCTATGCTATATCCTATCCTTAAAGACGGAGACATGAAATCCTATGCTATATCCTATCCTTAAAGACGGAGACATGAAATCCTATGCTATATCCTATCCTTAAAGACGGAGACATGAAATCCTATGCTATATCCTATCCTTAAAGACGGAGACATGAAATCCTATGCAATATCCTATCCTTAAAGACGGAGACATGAAATCCTATGCTATATCCTATCCTTAAAGACGGAGACATGAAATCCTATGCTATATCCTATTCTTAAACAGCCACTTAAACAAAAGTATAGCAGACTGAGAGACATGAAATCCTATGCTATATCCTATCCTTAAAGACGGAGACATGAAATCCTATGCTATATCCTATCCTTAAAGACGGAGACATGAAATCCTATGCTATATCCTATCCTTAAAGACGGAGACATGAAATCCTATGCTATATCCTATCCTTAAAGACGGAGACATGAAATCCTATGCTATATCCTATCCTTAAAGACGGAGACATGAAATCCTATGCTATATCCTATCCTTAAAGACGGAGACATGAAATCCTATGCTATATCCTATCCTTAAAGACGGAGACATGAAATCCTATGCTATATCCTATCCTTAAAGACGGAGACATGAAATCCTATGCAATATCCTATCCTTAAAGACGGAGACATGAAATCCTATGCAATATCCTATCCTTAAAGACGGAGACATGAAATCCTATGCTATATCCTATCCTTAAAGACGGAGACATGAAATCCTATGCAATATCCTATCCTTAAAGACGGAGACATGAAATCCTATGCTATATCCTATCCTTAAAGACGGAGACATGAAATCCTATGCTATATCCTATTCTTAAACAGCCACTTAAACAAAAGTATAGCAGACTGAGAGACATGAAATCCTATGCTATATCCTATCCTTAAAGACGGAGACATGAAATCCTATGCTATATCCTATTCTTAAACAGCCACTTAAACAAAAGTATAGCAGACTGAGAGACATGAAATCCCATGCTATATCCTATCCTTAAAGACGGAGACATGAAATCCTATGCTATATCCTATCCTTAAAGACGGAGACATGAAATCCTATGCTATATCCTATCCTTAAAGACGGAGACATGAAATCCTATGCTATATCCTATTCTTAAACAGCCACTTAAACAAAAGTATAGCAGACTGAGAGACATGAAATCCTATGCTATATCCTATCCTTAAAGACGGAGACATGAAATCCTATGCTATATCCTATCCTTAAAGACGGAGACATGAAATCCTATGCTATATCCTATCCTTAAAGACGGAGACATGAAATCCTATGCTATATCCTATTCTTAAACAGCCACTTAAACAAAAGTATAGCAGACTGAGAGACATGAAATCCTATGCTATATCCTATCCTTAAAGACGGAGACATGAAATCCTATGCTATATCCTATCCTTAAAGACGGAGACATGAAATCCTATGCTATATCCTATCCTTAAAGACGGAGACATGAAATCCTATGCTATATCCTATCCTTAAAGACGGAGACATGAAATCCTATGCTATATCCTATCCTTAAAGACGGAGACATGAAATCCTATGCTATATCCTATCCTTAAAGACGGAGACATGAAATCCTATGCTATATCCTATCCTTAAAGACGGAGACATGAAATCCTATGCTATATCCTATCCTTAAAGACGGAGACATGAAATCCTATGCAATATCCTATCCTTAAAGACGGAGACATGAAATCCTATGCTATATCCTATCCTTAAAGACGGAGACATGAAATCCTATGCTATATCCTATTCTTAAACAGCCACTTAAACAAAAGTATAGCAGACTGAGAGACATGAAATCCTATGCTATATCCTATCCTTAAAGACGGAGACATGAAATCCTATGCTATATCCTATCCTTAAAGACGGAGACATGAAATCCTATGCTATATCCTATCCTTAAAGACGGAGACATGAAATCCTATGCTATATCCTATCCTTAAAGACGGAGACATGAAATCCTATGCTATATCCTATCTTTAAAGACGGAGACATGAAATCCTATGCTATATCCTATCCTTAAAGACGGAGACATGAAATCCTATGCTATATCCTATTCTTAAACAGCCACTTAAACAAAAGTATAGCAGACTGAGAGACATGAAATCCTATGCTATATCCTATCCTTAAAGACGGAGACATGAAATCCTATGCTATATCCTATCCTTAAAGACGGAGACATGAAATCCTATGCTATATCCTATCCTTAAAGACGGAGACATGAAATCCTATGCTATATCCTATTCTTAAACAGCCACTTAAACAAAAGTATAGCAGACTGAGAGACATGAAATCCTATGCTATATCCTATCCTTAAAGACGGAGACATGAAATCCTATGCTATATCCTATCCTTAAAGACGGAGACATGAAATCCTATGCTATATCCTATCCTTAAAGACGGAGACATGAAATCCTATGCTATATCCTATCCTTAAAGACGGAGACATGAAATCCTATGCAATATCCTATCCTTAAAGACGGAGACATGAAATCCTATGCTATATCCTATCCTTAAAGACGGAGACATGAAATCCTATGCTATATCCTATCCTTAAAGACGGAGACATGAAATCCTATGCTATATCCTATCCTTAGAGACGGAGACATGAAATCCTATGCTATATCCTATTCTTAAACAGCCACTTAAACAAAAGTATAGCAGACTGAGAGACATGAAATCCTATGCTATATCCTATCCTTAAAGACGGAGACATGAAATCCTATGCTATATCCTATCCTTAAAGACGGAGACATGAAATCCTATGCTATATCCTATCCTTAAAGACGGAGACATGAAATCCTATGCTATATCCTATTCTTAAACAGCCACTTAAACAAAAGTATAGCAGACTGAGAGACATGAAATCCTATGCTATATCCTATCCTTAAAGACGGAGACATGAAATCCTATGCTATATCCTATCCTTAAAGACGGAGACATGAAATCCTATGCTATATCCTATCCTTAAAGACGGAGACATGAAATCCTATGCTATATCCTATCCTTAAAGACGGAGACATGAAATCCTATGCTATATCCTATCCTTAAAGACGGAGACATGAAATCCTATGCTATATCCTATCCTTAAAGACGGAGACATGAAATCCTATGCTATATCCTATCCTTAAAGACGGAGACATGAAATCCTATGCTATATCCTATTCTTAAACAGCCACTTAAACAAAAGTATAGCAGACTGAGAGACATGAAATCCTATGCTATATCCTATCCTTAAAGACGGAGACATGAAATCCTATGCTATATCCTATCCTTAAAGACGGAGACATGAAATCCTATGCTATATCCTATCCTTAAAGACGGAGACATGAAATCCTATGCTATATCCTATCCTTAAAGACGGAGACATGAAATCCTATGCTATATCCTATCCTTAAAGACGGAGACATGAAATCCTATGCTATATCCTATCCTTAAAGACGGAGACATGAAATCCTATGCTATATCCTATCCTTAAAGACGGAGACATGAAATCCTATGCAATATCCTATCCTTAAAGACGGAGACATGAAATCCTATGCAATATCCTATCCTTAAAGACGGAGACATGAAATCCTATGCTATATCCTATCCTTAAAGACGGAGACATGAAATCCTATGCAATATCCTATCCTTAAAGACGGAGACATGAAATCCTATGCTATATCCTATCCTTAAAGACGGAGACATGAAATCCTATGCTATATCCTATTCTTAAACAGCCACTTAAACAAAAGTATAGCAGACTGAGAGACATGAAATCCTATGCTATATCCTATCCTTAAAGACGGAGACATGAAATCCTATGCTATATCCTATCCTTAAAGACGGAGACATGAAATCCTATGCTATATCCTATCCTTAAAGACGGAGACATGAAATCCTATGCAATATCCTATCCTTAAAGACGGAGACATGAAATCCTATGCAATATCCTATCCTTAAAGACGGAGACATGAAATCCTATGCTATATCCTATCCTTAAAGACGGAGACATGAAATCCTATGCAATATCCTATCCTTAAAGACGGAGACATGAAATCCTATGCTATATCCTATCCTTAAAGACGGAGACATGAAATCCTATGCTATATCCTATTCTTAAACAGCCACTTAAACAAAAGTATAGCAGACTGAGAGACATGAAATCCTATGCTATATCCTATCCTTAAAGACGGAGACATGAAATCCTATGCTATATCCTATCCTTAAAGACGGAGACATGAAATCCTATGCTATATCCTATCCTTAAAGACGGAGACATGAAATCCTATGCTATATCCTATCCTTAAAGACGGAGACATGAAATCCTATGCTATATCCTATCCTTAAAGACGGAGACATGAAATCCTATGCTATATCCTATCCTTAAAGACGGAGACATGAAATCCTATGCAATATCCTATCCTTAAAGACGGAGACATGAAATCCTATGCAATATCCTATCCTTAAAGACGGAGACATGAAATCCTATGCTATATCCTATCCTTAAAGACGGAGACATGAAATCCTATGCAATATCCTATCCTTAAAGACGGAGACATGAAATCCTATGCTATATCCTATCCTTAAACAACCACTTAAACAAAAGTACAGCAGACGGAGAGGCATGAAATCCTTTACTATATCCTATCCTTAAACAACCACTCTAACATAAGCACAGCAGACGGAGAAAGACGAAATCCTATACTATATCCTATTCCCATTTTGCAGGAGATAATCGCCAGGAAGCACTATCCTTGCAATGCAATTTATTACTCTAAATTGCCCGGAGACCGAAAATGACTCCATGAACTGGAAACGAGCTCGAAGTAATTGACCTAGGAAATTAGTCAGGGGTTATATTTTTGGGTCATGTTTAATGACCTCGTCATTAATGCTCACGTGACGTGCGTAATTAAATTAACTTTTATATTATGGAAATCAACGAGCATTATTTCACCTGATTTAAATGAGTACTGAAAGGGGATACGACATAGAAAATGGGCATTACTATATTAGATAATCAATAACCGAATAAAGTAAATTACAGATAATTATTTTTTTATTATGAAGATTAAAGAGCATGTATTATTTAAGCAGTTTAAATTGGGTACTAAAAGGAGATATGACATAGAAAATGGGCATTACTATATTAGATAAAATTAATAACCGAATAAAGTAAATTACAGATAATTATTTTTTTATTTTGAAGATAAAAGAGCGTATATCACTTAACCAGTTTTGAGTGGGTGCTGAAAAGAGAAAAAAAAATGGGAATTATTCCATTAAATAAAATTAATAATAAAAGAGAAAAGTAAATTACAGATAATTAACTTTTTATTATGAAGATCAACGCAGCGTATTATTATTATTATTATTATTATTATTATTATTATTATTATTATTATTATTATTACTTGCTAAACTACAACCCTAGTTGGTAAAGCAGGATGCTATAAACCCAAGGGCTCCAACAGGGAAAATAGCTTAGTAAGGAAAGAAACAAGGAAAAATAGAATATTTTAAGAAGAGCAACAATATAAAAACAAATATCACTTCATAAACTATAAAAACTTTAACAAAACAAGAGGAAGAGAAATATGATATAAGATAGAACAGTATGCCCAAGTGTACCCTCAAGCAAGAGAACTCTAACCAGTTTTAAATGAGTGCTGAAAGGAGATAAGGCATAAAAATGGTAATAATACTATAGTCACTAAAATTGATAATAAAAGAAAACCTGCAAACCTCCCAAACTTAACTAACAAGGATGGTGAGGTTGCAGCGACCAAAGAAATGAGTTTGAGCGGGACTCGAACCCCAGTCTGTTGTCCTCCACACAGGGACGTTATCACATCGGCCACCACAACCCTAAAAAGGAGACAACAGTCGAAGCAGTTAATGATTCTTTAATTGGATTATTATTGTTATTATTATTGTTATTATCATTATTATTATTATTATTATTATCATTATTATTATTATTATTATTATTATTATTATTATTATAAAATATTCCAAAAAGGTTGCAAATTTCCTCCAGACTTCAGATAGTTGAATAATTATTATTATTATTATTATTATTATTATTATTATTATTATTATTATTATTCAGCTTCTGGGAGAATGACGTATCTGTTGCTATGCATTGGTTGCAATAAAGAGGTTTTTTCTTTAGAGGGAGTTAGGTACAGTTGGCTCCATTAATTCCAGTACACTTCTCGGTAGGCTAAGGAGACGTCAGTGTACCGGAATTAATGAAGCTAACTGTACCTAAGGCACGAATATTTATATCCGATGAGGCTCAATACTTATTCCCTACGCCAAAATCGAAGATAAGGTTTTGTATTCACCCCTGTTTGTTTGTTAGTTCATTTATTTATTTGTTTCTTAAAGAGCAACTTTACACAAAAACTACTGTACCGATTTTGACCAAACTATAGTCCATTTCTTTTAGCGAGTCCTATTTGCACCGACTCGCAACGGTGCCCTTTTAGCTCGGAAAAGTTTCCTGGTCGCTGATTGGTTAGAATTATCTTGTCCAACCAATCAGCGATCAGGAAACTTTTCCGAGCTAAAAAAAAGTTTCCTGGTCGCTGATTGGTTAGAATTATCTTGTCCAACCAATCAGCGATCAGGAAACTTTTCCGAGCTAAGAAAATAGTTTCCTGGTCGCTGATTGGTTAGAATTATCTTGTCCAACCAATCAGCGATCAGGAAACTTTTCCGAGCTAAAAGGGCACCGCTGCGAGTAAGGGGCAAATATGACTCGCTGAAAGAAATGGACTAATATTGGGTATGACCCAAGGATAAATCTGTAACATTTTGGATAAAGTACATCACAGTACAAGTACGCAGGAGTACTTTGAAAGTAATGGCTAGATTTTGAAGAAAATACATCGAAGCACAGGTACACAGTGAAGTTAAAAGCTAAATAAGACTGCTTAGCTTGGCAAAGGCATGATCTTGACTGAGTGCTTCTTTAGTTCCAGCTGTGACCAGATGATACCCTTTACGATTATCAGAGGATAATATCCTTTAGGGTTAACAGACTATTTTTTTAATATTATCAAAGGATAATATCCTTTACGATTATCAAAGGATAATATCCCTTACGATTACCAGAATATAATATCCTTCACGATTAATAGAGCATAATATCCTTTACGATTATCAAAGGATAATATCCTTTACGATTATCAAAGGATAATATCCTTTACGATTATCAAAGGATAATATCCCTTACTATTACCAGAATACAATATCCCTAATGATTACCAGAGCATAATATCCTTTACGATTATCAAAGTATAATATATATCCCTTACTATTACCAGAATACAATATCCCTAATGATTACCAGAGCATATTATCCTTTACGATTATCAAAGGATAATATCCCTTTCGATTACCAGAATATAATATAACTAATGATTACCAGAGCCTAATATCCTTTACGATTACCAGAATATAATATCCCTTACGATTTACAGAGAATAATATCCTTTACGATTACCAGAAGGATATTAACACTTACGATTAACAGAGCTTAATATCCTTTACGATTACCAGAATATATCCCTTACGATTAATAGAGGATAATATCCTTTATGATTACCAGAAGGATATTATCCCTTACGATTACCAGAATATAATATAACTAATGATTACCAGAGCCCAATATCCTTTACGATTACCACAATATAATATCCTTTACAATTATCAGAGCATGATATCCTTTACGATTACCAAAATATAATATCCCTAACGATTAACGGAGAATATCCTTTACGATTACCAGAGAATAATATCCTTTACGATTTCCAGAATATAATATCCCATGCGATTTACAGAGAATAATATCCCTTACGATTACCAGAATATATCCCTAATGATTACCAGAGCATAATATCCTTTACGATTACCAGAATATAATATCCATTACGATTAACAGAGCATAATATCCCTTACGATTAACAGAGAATAATATCCCTTACGATTAGCAGGACATAATATCCTTTACGATTTCCAGGATATAATATCCCTTACGATTAACAGAGAATAATATCCTTTACGATTTCCAGGATATTATCTTTTACGATTTTCAGAATATAATATCCCTTACGATTAACAGAATATATCCCTTACGATTAGCAGAGCATAATATCCTTTACGATTACCAGAAGGATATTATCCTTTACGATTTCCAGAATATAATATCCCTTACGATTAACAGAGAATAATATCCTTTACGATTACCAGAAGGATATTAGCCTTTACGATTTTCAGAATATAATATCCTTTACGATTATCAGAAGGATATTATCCTTTACGATTTCCCGAATATAATATCCCTTACGATTAACTGAGAATAATATCCTTTACGATTACCAGAAGGATATTATCCTTTACGATTTCCAGAATATAATATCCCTAACGATTAACTGAGAATAATATCCTTTACGATTACCAGAAGGATATTATCCTTTACGATTTCCAAAATATAATATCCCTTACGATTAACAGAGAATAATATCCTTTACGATTACCAGAATATATCCCTTACGATTAATAGAGGATAGTATCCTTTACGGTTACCAGAATATAATATCCCCTACGATTACCAGAGCATAATATCCTTTACGATTACCAGAGCATAATATCCCTTACGATTACCAGAATATATCCCTATTGATTACCAGAGCTTAATATCCTTTACGATTACCAGAAGGATATTATCCCTTACGATTATCAAAACCAGCCAGGTATATTCCTCCAACACTCAAGGCGTTTGCTCTCCGGAGAAGAAAAATGAAGTGGGCCTCATTATCACCTCTGAAAGCTTATTCTTCAGTCTTCCGCGTCGTTGCCTTCTTCAGAATACGGAGAAGCCGACGATGTGAAAAGATTCATGAAGCGAAAAGTTCTACGGTTAGTTAGAGGCATTGTTATGAATTTCTTTGAAGTTCTGGGTTTATTATGAAACTTAGTCGATTACGTCATAGCGCGATTTAAAAAGATGACGCGTATAACGAAGCGATGATAACAATGACATGACTGATGATGGTGACATTATTGATGATGACAATCTGTATATGCAGATGAATTCAAAGATGGTCTTTTCAAATACACAGAGAGAGCTGATGTTGTTATTATTATTATTATTATTATTATTATTATTATTGTTATTATTATTATTATTATTATTATTTATTGAAAGTGATTATCTTTATTATCTTAAAGATAATAAGAATAGAAAAAGTTAATTACAAAATTAACGCCACTGAGGCAGCAATAACTCAATAAAACCTGTGTAAAAAAGGGTCTACTCCCGAAATTATTATTATTATTATTATTATTATTATTATTATTATTATTACTTGCTAAGCTATAACCTTAGTTGGAAAAGCAGGATGCTGTAAGCCCAGGGGCCCCAACAGAGGAAAATACCCCAGTGAGGAAAGAAAACAAAGAAAAACAAAATATTTTAAGAACAGTAACAATATAAAAAAAATAATTTCCTATATAAATTATAAAAACTTTATAGGGTATATATGAAATATTTATTTTAATGCTGTTACTGTTCTTAAAATATTTTATATTAATTCTTATTTAATTTTATTGAAGTTTCTTTGTTTCCTCTCCTCACTGAGCTATTTTCCCTATTGGAGCCCTTGTGCTTATAGCATTCTGCTTTTCCAACTAGGGTTGTAGCTTAGCAAGTAATAATATACATTTATACAGTATATATATTGGTGTGCTACTGTCTTAAGCACACATTTGAGTATGAGTTGTTTTCAGATGTATTTAAATGGATTAACTGAATACATCTTAATGGTTTTTAAGTTTTATTCTATAAAACAACAGAGTTAAACATCTCCATCACTGGAGGAAGCTGTGTTGGTCCACATGACCAATTCTGGTGAAGTTTAGATATGAACTGAATAAATTATCGATATCACAGATATCGTATGCTTGCTTTAACTTAGCCACGTGACGGAATCGGAAGACACCTGCATCCGGTGACGTCACAAACTTTCACACGAGGAGACAATGTGTTGACGTTAAGAAAGAATGTCAATTTGCCGAGGTTTGCATTATACATCCTGTTTATAATTTGAATGACTACAGCAATCCCAGGGTTAGCTCTTCCAACCAACATGACATATTACGTCATTTGTTTTAAACATGTAATATTACTATTCTAATCATTACATAAGCTCGGCCAGCTATCTCAATTTTTTTACAAAAATTTAACAGCAAGCCGAAACATGGTTATTAGGTGTGACTGGACATACGTATCATTCTTTGTTTAACTTTAGCCATAATCAACTGAGGACGAATGTCCAAATAGGCACAAATAAAAAATAATAACAATAATGCATACAAAAAAGATATTACCAAAGCAAAAAGAAAAATGCATGATAAAACCAAGATCATATATATGGTACATTGCTAGCAAATGATTACATGGTACCAAAAAACAAAATAAATTCTGACTTACATATGATTCGGTAACTTGATAAAGAATAATTGTTACCTTTGTCAGAAACAAGATACTCAATTTTTAGTGCACAAACACGAATTCCTGGTACGTACACGTACCACGGTTTCGTACATATATATATATATATATATATATATATATATATATATATATATATATATATATATATTTATATATAGGGCTGATATATTTTATTAGATGCCCATAGATTCTGTTATATATTTTATTATATTTTTTTTTTCTCTTTTCTTTTTTTAACATTCCGGCTTATATACTTTTATTAGATGCCGAGAGAAAAAAATGATTTATATCCTTTTTTATTTTATTTATTTTTTAAATGTTGTTTTAAAATGTATTTTTAACAATGCAAATGTAGAGAATTTCTTTAATTACATATTACTAGCGTACTAATCAGCTTTTCATACAAACATCTTCCCGACAAATTACTCCCTTAGCGAATGAGGTGGCCACTCAAACAGCTTTGAACTGGATTAAATAGGGGGTATTGTCAGGGCTATGCAACTCATTCCTTTGTAGCTGCTTGCTGTGCCGTAACCTACGCCAAACAAGGATGTTCACGGCGATAAATATCATCACCGTGAAACACAAACTAGCCAGTATTATGGGGTGAAGAATTTCTTCATAAGTCGGTGACAGGTGGTCCTTTTTGGTAAGTTTCATCAACCGCTTTGCCACACGGCCGTTGTATGGGAGAGGAAGTGCTGGCATTGTAGAGGTCCAAGTGAAGTTCGCGAAGTAGGCTCGTTCTCTGATGATTGTCCGTAGGCCAGTCACCATGGAATTCGGGGAAGTCCCGATACAACCATCTGCTGCGACGAAGATGTGGGTGAAGGATGTGGATCCGTCAGGGCATGATACATTGAAGCCGTCCTTGTCGTATCGTATCCACGAGCCATTATTTAGTCTGCAATTGAATTCTTTATTGTCAAAGGGATAAAGCTTATCCAGACAATTTTCACTTGTATGGGAGAGAGCACCGTCTAGCACTATACCTAACTCGCATGAATCCATTAAGTTTTTACGGAATTCAAATGAGTCAGCTGTACATATTTTTCTATCCATTGCGTCTGAACAGTGAGTTAATTGATTTAAGTCTTTAATGACCGTATATGTTTCCTTGTCTGGGGAAATCAATACGTGTCCTGTCAAACTGGATATTACTGGATTTGAGTGATTCGTCATGAAAGTCGGAAATGGTGATATCCTGTAAGATTGCCAGGCATCAGAAGAATCAAAGGGAATTGTAATCCTAATCTTGTTATTATCAACGTTTACTGTAATTAGGCTGTAATAAAATTCTAACCTATGTTCGTCTAACAAAGGAACATAGCCTAGTTTATCCCTTCCGTTCTCCAGAACTAATTTTAAGTAACGTATAGGCAACAAATGGGGCGACAACACACCTTTAGTTGCTAACGTGATAGCTTCTACATAATCCTTGGATTTCTCAATGAAATGTGTAATTCTGTTATGTATGTGATCTATCTTTGAATCATAATACGTTAATGTTGCCAACAAATCCTGTACTTCCATAATTTGAACGATATTATCTGAATGTTCATTTAACAAATCCATAATTTTATTGATTGAAGCTAACTGATCCCTTAGTTCTGACATAATCAATTCATCTTTATGAGTCAAGAACTCAATTTTCTTATTTTGATTACTAATTTTAAGACGATTGGAAATTCCTAAACCTAAACTTGCAACAGACCCAAAGATGCTTAATGCAGCATAAATGAACGGATTCCGTCTTTCTTTATGTTCGTGTCCTACAGTCCACATCAAAAGGTCATAAGCCAAAGATCCTGTCTCGCCAGTCTTATTTTTCAAGTCATCAGATAGCATCTCTGCAACTTTTAATGTTGATCCAAGCAAACTCTTAGTAGTCAAATGAAAATGTCTTCTATGCAACTCATCCAATGATGCAGAAAACCTTGAAATGGCGGTTCTTAAGCTAGTGACATCATTCTCTTGAAGAAAAATTGCTTGCATATGCACTTCGACAATTACGTTGGTTGATGTAATAAAAATGTCTTCTTGTCTTTCAACTATATTGCCATATTTAAAACATATATTTTTAGTCTTAGAACTCATCCCATACGAAAAAAATGTCTGAGCGAACAATATCACTCCCAACAACAAAAAATTCATCTTGGAAACCTGTAACGAGAAAAAATATATGTAATTACTCCTGTATTAAAAAGAAAACTTTTAATCACATAAAATAAAATTTTCCCTCACTTCTTTTCCTCTCTTTTCTTTTTAATTTCTTATGTGAGACAATGGTACTATTCTCTCATCCGTGGGTTGGGCTACGTTTTGAATTCTAAACCTATTGGCCGTTAATGTTTCCAAAATGTTAAATGGGCCTTCAAACTTAGGGGTTAGTTTATAGTTGAGCCCTTTTCTGACATTGATTTGAATATAGATGTTATCACCCACGGTATATGTTTTAGTTGGTTTCGCTATTTTATCATGATTCCTTTTCATTATGATTTGTGATTCTTCTAAATTCTTTCGAAGGATATCATATCGACTTATACTTGCATTTATACATTCTTTTAAAGGATTTGATAGATTAGTTGTAGGCGTTAATACATGGAAAGGTGTTCTAACTGGGGTACCATACAATGCTTCATGCGGTGACATTTTAACTGATATATGATATGAATGATTCAGAGTACTCAGTGCCGCCGGTATTGCAATATCCCAGTTGGGGTCTGATCCCCCTAGTGTTACCCTCAATATATTTAATATCTTCCTATTTGCTCTTTCCACTAGCCCATTCGACTCTGGGTGATATATCATGGTATTAATCTTCTTTATGTTGAGGAATTCACACAATGAGGTAAGAAAGTGATTATTAAATTCACCACCCGAGTCAGAGATTATCATGTGTGGAATTCCATGTTTACAAATGTAACACTCGTAAAACTTCCTAGCGCATTCAATCGCAGTTTTAGTTTTAAGCGCTATTAGTTCTGTATATCGAGTTAAAGCATCTATAATTACTAAGAGGTGCTTATTTCCTCTGTCTGACTCGTAAAATCCTGTTAACAAATCTAAATGTATTCTTTCAAAGGGTTGATTGGGAACAGGATAAGCTCCTAGGCTGACAGGTGTTTTCGTATGCCCTTTGTTTTCCTGACATGTGCGACAATTAGCTATGTGTCTTTTTATATCTGTAAGCATTGTATGCCAATAAAACAATGATTTGGCTTTCTGTGACATTAATGAGAACCCAGGGTGTCCATGTAATGGATTTGAATGCAACCAATTCAGGACAGTGGAAATAAGTGAGTTTGGTACTACTACCTGGTCGTTAGTTACATGTGGTGTATTGCGGGTTTTCCTTGTCACAGTCCTACACAGAATATTATCTTTGATTATATAATTCTGCTGCTTATACTTGATATATTCCTTTTCTTTATGATTGCCTTTCAAAGCATTTATAATTGTTTCTATTTTCTGATCTTTTCTTTGCTCAGTCTGTAACAATTCAGCGCTCCAGCCTAAATCTTCTTGTTCAGATATTGTTTTTACAATAGGCATGGGTGTTGATATATCTATTAATTCAGCTAAAGGCTCCGTACAAGATGACACGGGGTTGCGTGATAATGCATCCGCAATGATATTTGCTTTCCCAGGTAAATACCCGATTCTTGCGCCAAAATCTTGAATGATTAAATGCCACCGAGTTCGTTTAGGGCTGTGATTGAAGCCTTTAAAGAACTCTGTTAGTGGTTTATGGTCAGTAAGAACCTTAACGGGATAACCGTAAATTATGAACTTAAAATGCACTAGCGAATTAACAATAGCTAGTCCTTCCTTGTCTATTACTGCATACTTACTTTCGGAAGTTCTCAATTTTCGAGAATAGAAAGCTATCGGGAAAAACTGTTTATCATATTGCTGAAGCAATACCCCTCCTACTCCTAAGTCTGAGGCGTCTGTTGCAATGAAGAATTCCTTACCGAAGTCAGGAAATTTTAAGATAGGAGAACTACACAGTTCATCTTTCAAAGTATTAAACGCCTGTTGATGTTGCTCAGACCATATGAAATCTACGCCCTTCTTCGTAAGATCAGTTAAAGGAGCGGCTATTATTGAATAGTTGCGTATAAAACGCCTGTAATATCCACTACAACCCAGAAATTGTTGTATTCCCTTGACATTAGTAGGTATGGGAAAATTACGTATAGCCGACACCTTATCATGGACTACTTTAAGACCTTGGCTTGACACCATGAAACCCAAATATATCAATTCTGTTTTGAAAAATTCACACTTACTAATCTTTACCCTTAAGTTATGTTGTCTTAATCTCTGTAGTACTAGTTCTAACTTAGGTAGATGTTCTTCTAAGGTGTTGGAAAAGATTACAAGATCATCCATATAGGCATGCAATATATCCCCTAACAAGTCTCCAAACACTATGTTAATCATTCTTGTAAATGTTATAGGAGCACAACGTAAACCAAAAGGCATCCGCAAAAATTCATAATGTCCCCTGGCTGTGCTGAAGGCTGTGTATGGGATACTATCTTCTTCTAATGATATCTGGTGAAAGCCTTTAAGTAAGTCCAAACTGGTAAAATATTTATTCTGACCTAACAAAGACAAAATATCGTCAGTACATGGCACTGGGAATCGATCAGGGATCGTTTCCTCGTTTAGACGACGAAAGTCGACGCAGATACGCCATGTTCGATCTTTTTTCGGTACAACTATTAAAGGAAAATTATAAGGGCTATTTGATTTTCTAATGACTCCTTCCTCTAACATTTTACCTACTTCATCATTTATTTCATTCTGGAATTTCATAGGGAGTCTGTACGAGGGTACATATATAATTTTTTGCTTGTCTTTTAACCTTATTTGATGCTCGATCACATCTGTTTTTCCTAAGGATCCATCCGTAGTGGAAAAGACATCTGTATATTTAGTTAAAAGTTCAAAAATTTTCTGCTGAATTTCTTCGTCTTGAATGTCCTTACTGATTTTATTTTTAATAGATCGCAAAAGGGATTCATCCGCAACTGATTGAGAGTGATTGATTTCAGCAACGGTAAGAATACGATGTTTATAAACTTCTACATCCAAGATATGTTGATTTTTGTGAATTACTAAAGTGTTATTTAAATGATTACAGACTTCGATATTACATTGCTGATGTGAGCCTACTGTATAAATAGCTTGTGTGACAGACAATCCGTTAGTTTTCAAAGTATCGGAAAGGATTAATATTTCAGATCCCGGTAGTGTTTTCTTTATTTGCACTATTAAATTCGAAGGTATGTTTGGTTCGATATATTGCGTGCAAGATGATATTACGGGTGAACGAGAATTCTGCTGGGTCGCGTATATTATTTCTTTATTAGTGAGACAAGTTATTGGTTCTTCAACGTACGTTACGGTTACATTTGTCGTCTCCTTTTTATCCAAAACTGACTTTAAGGTATTAGAAGACTTATAGAATTTCCCTTTGATATACACGCCGTGCTTGGCAGGAGCTAAGATAATGTTTTGATTTCCCATAGATGGGTATCCTATAATTACAGCTGGATACATATTAATGTTTTTCACAACAACAAATGTATCGGCAAACGTGCGATTACCGACTCTGAACTGAATATGAGTTATGCCTATGACGTTTAATTCATTATTTCCTATACCTGAAAGCCTAATTCCTGATTTTTCAATCGGAAAGTTCGAAAACAACAAATGATGCGTCTTCAAATCCATAATATTACGTGGACTACCAGAGTCAAAAAATAACGTAAAGGATTTGTGTTCTAAATTTACAGCATATAAGGTTGGCCGTAACTCATTTTGGCTTATTATTGTATGAATTCGTTGCAAATCTACGGGAGCATGCACTGTTTTACTTAATTCAGCCGTGTGTTTCATAGGAAAATCTATTGTCTCACAATTATCTGATAAAACATTAAATTGATTATTCAATACTATTGATGTTGACATGAATGACCTTGACCCAACATCACTCTCTTCCCCTCTAGAGTTAACTATGTGGTATTTGCTTTGCTCTGCACATTCTGAAAATTAGGCTGACTTTGCGAGGTCTGGTTTGACGGCCCAGGCTCAGCGATATTTGAAGAAGTGTTTGTTTGTTTCGGACTCTGAACTGCATTGACATTTTGTTGTTTCTTCTTATTGTTAAAATGAGGATTTTTCTTTTTATTTCCATATGGAACTGACTGTGGAATTGACTGTGTATTTCTAGGATATTGTTGTGTCTTACGCGCGTAACATTGACTATAAGAATGTGATGCTGTGTTGTGAACTGAACAAAATTTCGTTCTACAGTCTGCGCTTATGTGACCTTGACGTTTGCAGTTGTAACACGTAACTCCCGCTTCTGGATTGTTAATTACGTTCACTGTTTGTGGTTTTGTTTCATTCTCAGCAAAAACTTGAGTTAACACGGGATCGAGATCTGGACACTTGGACATGTGTTTCTTTATCTGTTTATAGACATCCAATTCCGTACTTGCAGGCATTAACTTTTTATCAAAGCACCGCACTAAAGCTTCAGGCAACATAAGTGTCATGCAAGTTAAATACATTAATCGTAAAAAATCTTTCACGGAGATGTTATCGTTAGTAACCCAAGTGGAATTACCTAAAATGTCCTGATATTCGTTAAGCCTATCAGCTATGAGAGCTGCTCTCTCAACAACATTAAGCCGATTCATAGTGGCTTGATTAAGTGTATTTCGTAACGTTAACACTACATCCAAAGCTTCCTCACCCCCATAAATCGCGCGTAACCTAACTTTGAAATCATCCCAAGTAACTGCTTCCTGAAATGAAACACCTCTTAAATACGCACTCGCATCCCCTTTAGAAAAATCTATAAAACTTTTAGCTTCTTGTAATTGTACAAAAGGATCTACGATTTGTTTGGCATTTAAATGGGCATCAACGGATGAAATCCATGACTCCACATTTTGTGGCAAGAACCCGTTGACACGACCTTGAAAAGGAAGGATTGCTGACCTGGCATTTACAAGCGTCACAATTGGAGGAGGATTAGCCTGGTCTACACCACTAGGTCCAGGGGTAGGGCTGACAGGAGGAGCCATGACTGCTGTATTTTTTTTTTCTATCTCTTTGACCCCTTTCAATCCTATCAAAATATCTATATGAGTACAGACGCCCACTGCGTAAACGCATATGTATAATAAAATTCCCCCAACAATGTTACTAATCCCAAAACATTTCCCCCCAAGAGTTTCTGAAAGAAAAGGAATTAGCACAAAGAAAGAAAAATTCTAAATGAGAATTCGGAGTTTCTTATGACAAAGTTTAGGAATTCACTCACCCCAGTAATAATTGACTAACGACTTGTGATAACTACACTTCACTGCCCAAACTGAAATGAATACAAAATCTCTGTACTTAGCTTATATATGAAGTCGACACGTCCTCTCTCTCTCTCTCTCTCTCTTGATGTTTTGTTAGCGATGTCTCGTTCTAGTTTCTTGTTGAATGTAGTTCTTCCTGGATATGTCTTGCAATTGTTGAACGCCAGTCCTTGGGTTTCCTAGGATGTTGATTGAAGATTCAGGTTGTATACTAACATA
>NC_090727.1:72131376-72133876 GCF_036898095.1 Palaemon carinicauda | reverse complement strand
ATGGCTCAGGCTCATAACTATTGGCCAGGGAGCAATGACGTCATGGTTCAGACTCATGACTACTGGCCAGGAATCAATGACGTCATGGTTCAGGCTCATGACTATTGGCCACGAATCAATGACGTCATATATCAGGCTCATGATTATTGGCCAGTGAGCAACTACGTCATGTGTCAACCTGCTTATATTGACTTATCATAGCTAAACTATAAAGGGAATAAAGATATAAAGAATCTGAAAATTTTATTTTAGAAAGTAGAATAGATTTTCTATATAGCACAGTTGTCGTAGCCTATTGGAGACGTCCCTGTTTCGCGATCTGCTGGACGGGGGTTCGAGAGACTTTCAATCTAGATAGCTGCTTGTAGTGTCTGCAATGTCACCATCCTTTTGAGCTAGGGATTGGGGTGGGGAGCCTATAGGTCTACCTGCTTAGTTATCAGCATCCATTACCTGATGTTTACTTAACTGTTTGCAGGTAATATTTTAATATATATATATATATATATATATATATATATATATATATATATATATATATATATATATATATAGTCCATTGTAAGGCACTTATCATAGATGTCATTTTCACGTTTTGGATGTTCTATATATACTCAATTAATTTTCCAAAAATTACTTTATTTTCTATTTAATTTTCTATATCTCATTGCAATGTTGTGATGACCTTTTAATGTTTTTTAATGGCAAATTACTCTATCCAAACCATTCGTCCCCCATGTCATACTTAATTGCTTATTTATCTCATGATTTCTGTATTTTGGTTGAAGTAAAATTAAAATTTATGCTGATTAAAAAACGTTATTCCAATAACTTTCGTCTATGTTTGGAAATTAATTATTTTCCATAGGGTGTAATTTGAGAAAAAAGTATTATTATTATTATTATTATTATTATTAGTAGTAGTAGTAGTAGTAGTAGTAGTAGTAGTAGTAATTGCTAAGCTACAACCCTAGTTGGAAAAGCAGGATGCTATAAGCCCAGGGGCTCCAACAGGGAAAATAGCTCAGTGAAGAAAGGAAACAAGGAAAAATAAAATATTTTAAGAAGAGCAACAATATTAAAATAAATATCACTTTATAAACTATAAAAACTTTAACAAAACAAGAAGAGAAATAAAATATAAGATAGAACAGTGTGCTCAAGTGTACCCTCAAGCAAGAGAACTCTAACCCAATACAGTGGAAGACCATGGTACAGAGGCTATGGCACTACCCAAGACTAGAGAACAATGGTTTGATTTTGGAGTGTCCTTCTCCTAGAAGAGCTGCTTACCATAGCTAAAGAGTCTCTTCTACCCTTAGCAAGAGGAGAGTGGCCACTGAACAATTACAGTGCAGTAAGAAGAATTGTTTAGTAATCTCAGTGTTGTCAGGTGTATGAGGACAGAGGAGAATATGTAAAGAATAGGCCAGACTATTCGGCGTGTGAGTGTGTAGGCAAAAGGAAAAAGAACCGTAACCAGAGAGAAGGATCCATTGTAGTACTGTCTGGTCAGTCAAAAGACCCCATAACTCTCTAGTGGTAGTATCTCAACGGGTGGCTGTTGCCCTAGGCAACCTACTACCTACTATATAGTTGTTACCTCCGCTAACGAAGTTGAAAGAAGAATATGTTTTTTCCCCGGTTTGTGTGAGTTTGTTTGTGTGTGTGTTTGTTTGTGAACAGCTTCCTGACCTCAATTTTGATCGTAGAGTAATGACACTTGCTGGGATTAACTGTTATGTAAAAAGCTGGAAATGATTAAATTTTGGAAGGTCAAGGTTAAAGGTTATGGTTAAGCAAAATGTCCAATTCACGTAATCAGTCATAAGTTTGGACATGGTTGCCACAGAGACTTCAAACTTGTTTCTTATTCAAGTGTATGAAAAGCCACGCCAATTGATACATGTTCAGGTCAAAGATCAAGGTCAAGGTCGAGCAAAAGGTCGAAAAATAAGCTGCTGCGGCGGAGGTTTGCTCTCTACTTAGTCCCCCTCTAGTTGTAAATGAAATGGATTTTGGACTTTAAATGTGCAAAATGTCAGAATGGGGTTCTAGTCCCGCTCAGACTCGTTAGTTTCTTTGGTCGCTGCAACCTCACTATCCTTGCGAGCTAAGGATGGGGCTTTGGGGTAGCCTATAGGTCTATCGGCTGAGTCATCAACAGCCATTGCCTGGCCTTCCTTGGTCCTAGCTTGCATCAAGAAGGGGGCTTGGGCGCTGATAATATGTATATATGGTCAGTCTCTAGGGCAATGCCACTGTCCCTTGCCTCTGCCATACATGAGCGGCCTTTAAACCCTTTAAACCTTTAAAAGAAAAGTAACTGGAATCTAATATTTGAAAAAGCAATTCCCAAAATCCGAATGAAGCAATTCCCATTCCAACAGCGGAGATTTCCCTTGGTAAATTGCATTAGGAATCCTTAAGAAAACAGCATTTCTTTTTCATTCATGATGCTCTTTTTGCTCTCTCTCTCTCTCTCTCTCTCTCTCTCTCT
>NC_090727.1:72129382-72130876 GCF_036898095.1 Palaemon carinicauda | reverse complement strand
AGAGAGAGAGAAATTCATACCTTGTTTCATTTTCTTTACTGTGCGTTTATTAAATGAGAATTGTATCTTAATATGACATGAGAGAGAGAGAGAGAGAGAGAGAGAGAGAGAGAGAGAGAGAGAGAGAGAGAGAGAGAGAGAGAGAAATTCATACCTTGTTTCATTTTCTTTACTGTGCGTTTATTAAATGAGAATTGTATCTTAATATGACATGAGAGAGAGAGAGAGAGAGAGAGAGAGAGAGAGAGAGAGAGAGAGAGAGAGAGAGAGAGAGAGAGAGAAATGATTAATGTTTTCCTTTTTTTCTCAATATGCATCCACTTTCTGTTACATTGACAAACTAGCGAAAGGGGTCGACTGTGAACAGCAGAAGTCTCACATGCTGTTACTGAAGTAATTAATCAAATATGACATTTTCAAGGGATTCTAATTAGTCTTTGTCAGACAAATGGTCTTTTGCGCATATTGCTATATTGGTGTTGGTGTTGTTTTTTACTTGTCTGCAATGATTGTTCAGTGGCCACTTTCCTCCTGTAGGTAGTAGATTGGCCAGGGCACCAGCCAACCGTTGAGATACTACCGCTAGAGAGTTATGGGGTCCTTTAACTGGCCAGATAGTACTACATTGGATCCTTCTCTCTGGTTAAGGTTCTTTCCCTTTGCCCACACAGACACCGAATAGGCTAGCCTATTCTTTGCAAATTCTCCTCTGTCCTCATTCACCTAACAACACTGGGATTACCAAGCAATTCTTCTTCACCAAAGAGGTTAACTACTGCAATGTAATTGTTCAGTGGCCACTTTCCTCTGGGTAAGGGTAGAAAAGACTCTTTAGCTATGGTAAGCAGCTCTTCTAGGAGGACACTCCAAAATCAAACCATTGTTCTCTAGTCTTGGGTAGTGCCATAGCCTCTGTACCATGGTCTTCCACTGTCTTGGGTTAAAATTGTCTTGCTTCAGGGTACACTCAGGCACACTATTGTCTTATTTTTTCTTCTTGTTTTTTAAAGTTTTTATAGTTTAAAGATGAAAAATTTATTTTAATGTTACTGTTCTTAAAATATCTTATTTTAATTGTTAATTACTTCTCTTGAGGTTTATTATTTTCCTTATTTCCTTTACTCACTGTACTATTTTCCCTGTTGGAGCCCTTGGTCTTATAGGATGCTGCTTTTCCAACTAGGTTTGTAGCTTAACAAGCAATAATAATAATAATAATAATAATAATAATAATAATAATAATAATAATAATAATAATAATAATAATTTTAATAATATAATAATAAAAATTTTCATTAATTTATTAACAATAATTTTGATAATTTTAATAATGATACCAATAATAATAATAACAATAATAATAATATTAATAATAACAACAACAACAACAATAATAATAATTTTTAATAACAATAATGATTTTAATAATAATAATTTTCATTATCTTATTGATACTAATTTTAATCATTTTAATAATAATACTAATAACAACAA
>NC_090727.1:72119382-72124382 GCF_036898095.1 Palaemon carinicauda | reverse complement strand
GAAACTATCTAGCTTGAGGGGGACTCGAACTCCACTCCAATAGATAAAAAAAGGCAGGGACGTTTCCAATAGGGCACTACCAATAGGCACTGATCATAAGACCCAAGCCACCTCCCCAACCAAGTTAGGACCAGCAAGCGCCAGGCAATGGCTGCTCAAGACTCACAGGAACACATATAGGCTCCACCAAACAATCCGTGCTTAGGTCACAAGGAGGGTGAGGTTGCAGACACTACAAGAAACTATCCATCTTGTGGAAGGCTCGAACTCCAGTCCACCAGATCGCCAGGCAGGGACGTTTGCAATACTTTCAAGAAAGTCGATGCAAAGAAAAGTAGTTGATACTGAACAAGTAATATTGATACTTATTGTTCATACAGCTATTCATGTGGTAACGTCCCTGACTGGTGAACGCCAGACTGGGGTTCGAGTCCCGCTCAAACTAGCCAGTTTCTTTGGTCGCTACAACCTCACAATCCTTGTGAGCTAAGGCTGGGGGGGGAGCCTAAAGGTCTATCTGCTGAGTCATCAGCAGCCATTGCCTGGCCCTCGTTGGTCCTAGCTTGGGTGGAGAGGGGGCATAGGCGCTATCATATGTATATATGGTCCGTCTCTATGGCTTTGTCCTGCTTGATAGGGCAATGTCGCTGTCCCTTGCCTCTGCCATTCATGAGTGGCCTTTAAACCTTTAAAACATGCGCACATATATGCAAGTAGGCATTCATAAACATCTGATCTGTAATATCAAAACAAATACAACTCAGTTAATCAATGCAAACAGCACTCAGTTAAGGGGATTCCAGTGCAGTTTTAAGAATCTGGAACTTCTCAGTCAATCATTCACAACTTTTCAACCAAAGTTGCAGTGGATAAAACATGGCAGGCATCTGATTTATGGAGAAATCTTTAAAACGAAAGTTAGAACCAAGATGAGAGAGAGAGAGAGAGAGAGAGAGAGAGAGAGAGAGAGAGAGAGAGAGAGAGAGAGAGAGAGAGAGAGAGAATGGTTCTCTGCTTTTCCTTAGCTGGGCTGAGAGGCTTCATCCTTTTGCAGATAAGGACAGCTTATCTGATAAAATACATGAACGTAAATAAGATATGAATTTAAATTGAATTGTTATCTACTCCATTTAGGCATATTATCAAAATGACTTTTCTATGGGTTCCACGAAACATATTTGTAGCCTAATTAAAGCACTTTATCCCATTGGCAGACACACTAATGAAACTAGCAAATGCTTATGTTATTAGCATCTTTACCACCACCAATGAAGTTGGAAGGAGGTTATGTTTTACCCCCTGTTTGAGTGTTTGTTTGTGAACAACTTCCTGGCCATAATTTTAATCGCAGAGTAGTGAAACTTGCAGGGATTAACTGTTATGTAAAAAGCTGGTAATTACTAAATTTTGGAAGGTCAAGGTCAAAGTCACGGTGAAGTAAAATATCCAATTCACGTAATCAGCCATAAGTTTTGATATCGTTGTCACAGAGACTTCAAACTTGGCTCATATTTGTGTGCATGAAAAACCACGCTAATTAATACGTATTAAGGTCAAAGGTCTAGGTCGATCAAAAGGTCCAGAAATAAGCTGCCCAGGCGGAGGTCTGCGCTCTGCTTAATGCCCCTCTAGTTTTATACATTTATCAACTTTTTTTGTGGCATCCAGTGTAAAAATGGCAGTTGAATCGCAGACTGAACAATTTTGCTTTATCATTCAGGTAAAATAATTTCGTAATATAAAATTAATTCAACAATGTAATTTGCTTCTAAAAATATTGAACGAAGATATCTAAAGATAGATTAAATTAAAGATGGTGGGTAGGGGGGGGGGGCAAAATGTAAATAAAAATCCTAAAACTACCATCAACAGAACTTGTCTTCTCTCTGTCAACCAATGACCCACTCCCTTAAATGTTCCATCTCAGCCTTTACGTCGAAAGATTACATAACTAAACCAATCAATCAACTCTAATTAGCTCGATCTATTCAACGACACCACCTGCCATATACCTTAAGATCTAATTAATCTCCATTAAGTGAAACTAAACTACATCCGGGGTTCCTCTTCAAACTGGATAATAACAAGTTCGATATTCAGCTCCCGTCCCGAAAGTGATCCCAGCGCTGATGCTCATCTTGGGAGCTTCACATTTTCGAATTCAAATGCCAAATTAGGGTAGATTCACACAGGGCGTTTTTAACTGAGGCAGCCACTGCGCGGTAATGCCTTTTTTACCTCCTACGACGAAGCTGGGAGGCGGCCACCGCGCGGTAATGCCTTTTTTACCTCCTACGACGAAGCTGGGAGGCGGCCACCGCGCGGTAATGCCTTTTTTACCTCCTACGACGAAGCTGGGAGGCGGCCACCGCGCGGTAATGCCTTTTTTACCTCCTACGACGAAGCTGGGAGGCGGCCACCGCGCGGTAATGCCTTTTTTACCTCCTACGACGAAGCTGGGAGGCGGCCACCGCGCGGTAATGCCTTTTTTACCTCCTACGACGAAGCTGGGAGGCGGCCACCGCGCGGTAATGCCTTTTTTACCTCCTACGACGAAGCTGGGAGGCGGCCACCGCGCGGTAATGCCTTTTTTACCTCCTACGACGAAGCTGGGAGGCGGCCACCGCGCGGTAATGCCTTTTTTACCTCCTACGACGAAGCTGGGAGGCGGCCACCGCGCGGTAATGCCTTTTTTACCTCCTACGACGAAGCTGGGAGGCGGCCACCGCGCGGTAATGCCTTTTTTACCTCCTACGACGAAGCTGGGAGGCGGCCACCGCGCGGTAATGCCTTTTTTACCTCCTACGACGAAGCTGGGAGGCGGCCACCGCGCGGTAATGCCCTTTTTACCTCCTACGACGAAGCTGGGAGGCGGCCACCGCGCGGTAATGCCCTTTTTACCTCCTACGACGAAGCTGGGAGGCGGCCACCGCGCGGTAATGCCTTTTTTACCTCCTACGACGAAGCTGGGAGGCGGCCACCGCGCGGTAATGCCTTTTTTACCTCCTACGACGAAGCTGGGAGGCGGCCACCGCGCGGTAATGCCTTTTTTACCTCCTACGACGAAGCTGGGAGGCGGCCACCGCGCGGTAATGCCTTTTTTACCTCCTACGACGAAGCTGGGAGGCGGCCACCGCGCGGTAATGCCTTTTTTACCTCCTACGACGAAGCTGGGAGGCGGCCACCGCGCGGTAATGCCTTTTTTACCTCCTACGACGAAGCTGGGAGGCGGCCACCGCGCGGTAATGCCTTTTTTACCTCCTACGACGAAGCTGGGAGGCGGCCACCGCGCGGTAATGCCTTTTTTACCTCCTACGACGAAGCTGGGAGGCGGCCACCGCGCGGTAATGCCCTTTTTACCTCCTACGACGAAGCTGGGAGGCGGCCACCGCGCGGGTAATGCCCTTTTTACCTCCTACGACGAAGCTGGGAGGCGGCCACCGCGCGGTAATGCCCTTTTTACCTCCTACGACGAAGCTGGGAGGCGGCCACCGCGCGGTAATGCCCTTTTTACCTCCTACGACGAAGCTGGGAGGCGGCCACCGCGCGGTAATGCCCTTTTTACCTCCTACGACGAAGCTGGGAGGCGGCCACCGCGCGGTAATGCCCTTTTTACCTCCTACGACGAAGCTGGGAGGCGGCCACCGCGCGGTAATGCCCTTTTTACCTCCTACGACGAAGCTGGGAGGCGGCCACCGCGCGGTAATGCCCTTTTTACCTCCTACGACGAAGCTGGGAGGCGGCCACCGCGCGGTAATGCCCTTTTTACCTCCTACGACGAAGCTGGGAGGCGGCCACCGCGCGGTAATGCCCTTTTTACCTCCTACGACGAAGCTGGGAGGCGGCCACCGCGCGGTAATGCCCTTTTTACCTCCTACGACGAAGCTGGGAGGCGGCCACCGCGCGGTAATGCCCTTTTTACCTCCTACGACGAAGCTGGGAGGCGGCCACCGCGCGGTAATGCCCTTTTTACCTCCTACGACGAAGCTGGGAGGCGGCCACCGCGCGGGTAATGCCCTTTTTACCTCCTACGACGAAGCTGGGAGGCGGCCACCGCGCGGTAATGCCCTTTTTACCTCCTACAACGAAGCTGGGAGGCGGCCACCGCGCGGTAATACCCTTTTTACCTCCTACAACGAAGCTGGGAGGAGGTTATGTTTTTGCCCGATGTTTCTCCGTTTGTCTGTTTGTTTGTGAACAAATTCCTGGCCACAATTTTACTCATAGAGTAGTGAAACATTCAGAGATTAATTCTTATGTTGAGACGTGGAGGTGATTCAATTTTGAAAGTCCTAGGTCAAAGGTGAAGGTCAAAGTCGAGAAATAAGCTGCCGTGGTGGTCACAATTTTGCTCATAGAGTAGTGATACTTTCAGGGGTTAATTTTCATGTTGAGACGTGGAAGTAATTCAATTTTGAAAGTCCTAGGTCAAAGGTCAATGTCAAGGTCGAGAAATAATATGTCACCGTCCCTTGCCTCTGCCATTAATGAGCGGCCTTTAAACCTTTAAAACTTTCAAACTACATTGGAAAACAACCATAGACGGAGATAGGTTCCAGATATCAACTAATAAACTTTTCGAAGTGATCTAAGCCTTTCTGTACCCAGGAAAAAACTTTAACAAGCTACGTATACAAAGTTGATTATACGCAAGCTAAAAGACACGACATAAGAGCGTATAAATAGCAACTTAACGAGAGAGAATATACAGACAAAAAAGTAACCTCATTATCGTCTACAACTTTGTTATATATCCAGGAGGAAGACATATAATTAGCTCTGTGAGTTCTTTTCTGTTGGCTAGTGGACCGCAATAGCCAATAAAGCCTTATCTTTCGTGGAATAATTTTAGCTTTATTACATTTCTTTCATCACGATGACTCGTCTGTTACAGCGAGTTCGTTCTCAAAGTTTCCGTGTTTGGTGTATAAAAAAGATTAAGAAAACAATGCAATGGATGAAAGGGAGAGAGGCTGTTTAAGGTGTGTTTTAAACATGTT
>NC_090727.1:72036882-72109382 GCF_036898095.1 Palaemon carinicauda | reverse complement strand
AGGGAAAATAGCCCAGTGAGGAAAGGAAACAATGAAAAATAAAATAGTTCAGGAAAAGTAACATTAATATAAACATTTCCTATATAAACTATACAAAATTTAACAAAACAAGAGGAAGAGAGATAAGATAGAATAGTGTGCCTGAGTGTACCCTCCAGCAAGAGAACTTATTTGAGTGTGTGTGTGTGCGTGTATATATATACATATATATATATATATATATATATATATATATATATATATATATATATATATATATATATATATATACATATATATATATATATATATATATACACAAAAGTCTCAAGACAGGTCCTATTTTCAGTTGTAAAGTCTAAAATAAAATCCAGTCAACGTTGAAAATTGCAAGCGACGGATGGATGCAGAATTTCAAGGTGATTCGCCGAGATCGGACTCACACTTGGCTGCCTCAGTTACCAGGAACCTCTTTGACATATCAGAAACCTTTTAGCTGAATCATTAAGGGGTTTAAGATTGTCCGATTCTGGGGGAGGGAAAGTTGAATATTCATACTTTATTTCGGTAAAAAATATTTAAATTGAATAAATCCAATAAGATAAAATGATAATTTATGCAGTATTTAAAAAATACTATTGATATTAAACAAAATAATAAAAATGAATATTCAGGCTGTATTTAATAAGATTAATGTTGTATTTAAATAATAATATTGAAATAAAATACATTCAATGAGATAAAACGAGAATTCATGCTGTATTTAATATTATTCATGTTGTATTTAAATAATAATATTGAAATTAAATAAATTAAAGGTAAAACGAAAAGTCATGTTGTATCTCATATGATTCATGTTGTACTTAAATAATAACATTGAAAATAAATAAATTAAATAAGGTAAAACGAAAAGTCATGCTGTATCTCATATGATTCATGTTGTATTTAAATACTAATATTTAAATTATAAAAGTTAAATAAGATAAGACGAAGATTTATGCTGTATTTAATAATAATATTGAAATTAAATAAATGGAATAAGATAAAACGAAGACTCATGCTGTATTTAAATACTAATGAAATTAAATAAATTTGATAAGATAAAACGAAGACTCATGTTGTATTTCAATAATATTTAAATCAAATAAGATAAAAAGATGCATACTATATTTAATAATAATATTGTTAATAAATAAATTAAATAAGATAAAACGAAGATTCATGCTGTATTCAAATGACAATTTTATTGAAATTAAATCAATTAAATAGGAAAAAACGTAGATTCATGTTGTATTGGAATAATAACATTGAAAGTAAATGAATTAAATAAGATAAAACGAAGATTCATGCTGCATTGGAATAATAATATTGAAATTAAATAAACTTTATAAGAAAAAACGAAGATTCATGAAAAAACGTAGATTCATGTTGTATTGAAATATCAAAATTGAAAGTAAATGAATTAAATAAGATAAAACGAAGATTCATGTTGTATCAATTTAATAATATTGAAACTAAATAAATCAAATAAGATAAAACGAAGATTCATCCTATATTGGAATAATAAAATTTAAATAAAATGAATTATATAAGAAAAAACAAAGAGTTGTACTGAATTTCAATAATGATATTGAAATTTACATAAGATAACACAAAGTGTGTTTTTATCTAGTTTATAAGGTTATAAGACATCCACTACCCATATATATATATATATATATATATATATATATATATATATATATATGTGTGTGTATATATATATATATATATATATATATATATATATATATATATATATATATATGTGTGTGTGTGTTTATATATATATATATATATATATATATATATATATATATATATATATATAGATATATGTGTGTGTGTATATATATATATATATATATATATATATAAATTTTTCTCTATATCCTAAATATTTCATATATTCCATCTATAGCTTTAACTTCATCGGGAAACTCCTAAAAACTAAAGAATACCCAACAAAAAAAACTGCTTGAGAGAGAGAGAGAGAGAGAGAGAGAGAGAGAGAGAGAGAGAGAGAGAGAGAGAGAGAGAGAGAGTTAATTAGAGATGCAAACTTAGACTTGGAGTAATTTTCATCTGTAGCTCCCTCAGGCAAATTGGTTCCTGGAAAAGCCGAAGTCTTTCGAGAATATGGTACCAAATTTGACAAATGAAAGCCAGATAATGTTTCAATTTTTCATCTGACTCTGTTTCTAAACTTTAAGATATTTCATCTTGGAACGTCAAATTCATCTCGCCTTTATTAGTGATATCTCATCTTGTAACGTCAAATTTAGGTCGTATATTTGAGTGAGATATCTTATCTTGTAACGTCAAATTTAGCTCGCATTTATTAGCGATATCTCATCTTGTAACGTCAAATTTATCTCGCATTTATTAGCAATATCTCATCTTGTAACGTCAAATTTATCTCGCATTTATTAGCGATATCTCATCTTGTAACGTCAAATTTATCTCGCATTTATTAGCGATATCTCATCTTGTAACGTCAAATTTATCTCGCATGTTTTAGTGAGATATTTCATCTTGTAACGTCAAATTTAGCTCGTATTTTTAGTGAGATATTTCATCTTGTAACATCAAATTTAGCTTGTATTTTCAGTGAGATATCTCATCTTGTAACGTCAAATATATCTCGCATTTATTAGTGATATCTCATCTTGTAACGTCAAATTTATCTCGCATTTATTAGCGATATCTCATCTTGTAACGTCAAATTTAGGTCGTATATTTGAGTGAGATATCTTATCTTGTAACGTCAAATTTAGCTCGCATTTATTAGCGATATCTCATCTTGTAACGTCAAATTTATCTCGCATTTATTAGCAATATCTCATCTTGTAACGTCAAATTTATCTCGCATTTATTAGCGATATCTCATCTTGTAACGTCAAATTTATCTCGCATTTATTAGCGATATCTCATCTTGTAACGTCAAATTTATCTCGCATGTTTTAGTGAGATATTTCATCTTGTAACGTCAAATTTAGCTCGTATTTTTAGTGAGATATTTCATCTTGTAACATCAAATTTAGCTTGTATTTTCAGTGAGATATCTCATCTTGTAACGTCAAATATATCTCGCATTTATTAGTGATATCTCATCTTGTAACGTCAAATTTATCTCGCATTTATTAGCGATATCTCATCTTGTAACGTCAAATTTAGGTCGTATATTTGAGTGAGATATCTTATCTTGTAACGTCAAATTTAGCTCGCATTTATTAGCGATATCTCATCTTGTAACGTCAAATTTATCTCGCATTTATTAGCAATATCTCATCTTGTAACGTCAAATTTATCTCGCATTTATTAGCGATATCTCATCTTGTAACGTCAAATTTATCTCGCATTTATTAGCGATATCTCATCTTGTAACGTCAAATTTATCTCGCATGTTTTAGTGAGATATTTCATCTTGTAACGTCAAATTTAGCTCGTATTTTTAGTGAGATATTTCATCTTGTAACATCAAATTTAGCTTGTATTTTCAGTGAGATATCTCATCTTGTAACGTCAAATATATCTCGCATTTATTAGTGATATCTCATCTTGTAACGTCAAATTTATCTCGCATTTATTAGCGATATCTCATCTTGTAACGTCAAATTTAGGTCGTATATTTGAGTGAGATATCTTATCTTGTAACGTCAAATTTAGCTCGCATTTATTAGCGATATCTCATCTTGTAACGTCAAATTTATCTCGCATTTATTAGCAATATCTCATCTTGTAACGTCAAATTTATCTCGCATTTATTAGCGATATCTCATCTTGTAACGTCAAATTTATCTCGCATTTATTAGCGATATCTCATCTTGTAACGTCAAATTTATCTCGCATGTTTTAGTGAGATATTTCATCTTGTAACGTCAAATTTAGCTCGTATTTTTAGTGAGATATTTCATCTTGTAACATCAAATTTAGCTTGTATTTTCAGTGAGATATCTCATCTTGTAACGTCAAATATATCTCGCATTTATTAGTGATATCTCATCTTGTAACGTCAAATTTAGCTCGTATTATTTAGTGAGATATCTCATCTTGTAACGTCAAATTTAGCTCTCATTTTTAGTGAGATATCTCATCGTGTAACGTCAAATTTAGCTCTCATTTTTAGTGAGATATCTCATCTTGTAACGTCAAATTTTAGCTCTCATTTTTTAGTGAGATATTTCATCTTGTAACGTCAAATTTAGCTCGCATTTTTTAGTGAGATATTTCATCTTGCAACATCAAATTTAACTCGCATTTTTACTTAGATATCTCATCTTGTAACGTCAAATTTAACTCGCATATTTATTTAGATATCTCATCTTGTAACGTCAAATTTAACTCGCATTTTTACTTGGATATCTCATCTTGTAACGTCAAATTTTAGCTCTCAATTTTAGTGAGATATCTCATCGTGTAACGTCAAATTTAACTTGCATATTTACTTGGATATCTCATCTTGCAACGTCAAATTTAACTCTCATTTTTTAGTGAGATATCTCATCTTGTAACGTCAAATTTTAGCTCTCAATTTTAGTGAGATATCTCATCGTGTAAAGTCAAATTTAGCTCTCATTTTAATGACATATCTCATCATGTAACGTCAAATTTAGCTCTCATTTCTAATGACATATCTCCTCTTTTAATGTCAATTCTAGCTCGCAATTTCTTTTGAGTAATTTTTAGTGTTTTTATTTAAAAGACAGTAGCAGATCTCAGCAATAATTGATGATACACAGAACCTCCAGCATCAACTTACGGAAAATATAGAGAGAAACTTGGCTTTTCTAAGTGACTTTTATCGTTTTCATTTATAACACATTAGCAAGGGAAGGACGTTTTAATAATTGAGTGAACACAGCATCCAGCCTCAACCTAATGCAAATATAAAGAGAAACTTTTCTTGTTGAAGAACAATAGTTTCTGCTTCCAGTATTCTAAAGGCATCCAGAAACAGAACGAGGAAAACAGCATAGTTTAAACCACATTTAGAATTTAAGGGAAACCATTAAATAGGACCGGAAACCCATTAATCTTAACACCTTTGAACAATCCCAAACAATAAAAATAGTCTATATATACGCAGTCAAACCAGCTCAATATGTCAAAATAAAGACGATTGATAAATATCTATAGAGGTTGCAAACCTAGATATTACATGTCCTAACCCATGAAGAGACAGGAATCAAAGATATTTTTAATGACCGGTCAAAAAGCAATTCATTTTTCCAAGAGTTTTCGAGGACCGCCTAAAAGGGATTTTATATATATATATATATATATATATATATATATATATATATATATATATATATATATATATGTGTGTGTGTGTATATATATATGCATATATATACATATATATATATATATATATATATATATATATATATAACACAGTCAAATCACCTCAATATGTGAAAATAAAGACGATCAATAAATATCTATAGAGGTAGCAAACCTAGATATTACATTTCCTAACTTATGAATCAAAAATATTTTTAATGACCGTCCAAAAAGCAATTTTTTTACAAAAAAAATTTCGAGAACAGCCTAATTTTTTTTTTAATATAAACAAAATGACAGACTGGATACCAAAGCCTCTTGGGACTCATTTCAAAACCAACCGCCGATAAGATTTTTCTCGAGATAAGCTGCTTACACATGTCTCTGCGGCCTGGCAACATTCAGGATAAGTTAGATAAAAGAATAAAGCCGAAATATAAAAAGGTGAAACAGTATCTACTTATGTTTGTGTGTTTGTTTGTGAACTGCTTCCTGGATACAATTCTAATCGCAGATTAGAACTACAAAATAGTGAGAGAATATTTACCTCCGCCAACGAAGTTAGGTTATGTTTGTTTGTGTGTTTGTTTGTGAGCACCTTCCTGGTCACAATTTCAATCGTAGAGAACTACAAAAGAACATTTACGTTCGCCGACGAATTTGGAAGGAGATTATGTTTTACCCCCTGTTTGTGTGTGCATTTGTTTGTGAACTGCTTCTAGGCCATAATTTTAATCGTAGAGAACTACAAAAGTTCAAACTTGTAGCTAATGTTTATATGTTAAACAGGCAGACATAAGTCTTTTTATAGTTTATATATGACATTTCGGTTTAAATGTTGTTACTGTTTTTGAAATATTTTTTAGTTATTTTTTTCTCTAATCGTTGATCTATTTCCTTATTTCCTTTCCTAACTGGGCTATTTTCCCTGTTGGAGACCTTGGGCTTATAGCATCTGGCTTTTCAAATTAGGATTGTCGCTTGGCTAGTAATAATAATAATAATAATAATAATAATAATAATAATAATAATAATAATAATAATAATAATAGCAATAATGATAATAATAATAATAATAATAATAATAATAATAAAAATAATGAAACTGGCAGGGATTAACTTATGTTTCCGTCCTTGTTAGCGTGTTTGTAATTTGTGTGTGTGTTTGTTTGTGAACTACTTCCTGGCCATAATTTTAATCATAGAGTAATGAAACTGGCAGAAATTTACTATTATATTAAAAACAGGAAAGGGTTAAATTTTAAAAGGCCAAGTTCAAAGGTCAAGGTGACGGTCAAGCAAAATGTCCAATTCACGTAATGAGCCATAAATTTGGATATCGTTGTCACGGAGACTTCAAACTTGGTTCATATTTAAGTGTATGAAAATCCACCCCAAATAATACATGTTAAGGTCAAAGATCAAGGTCAAGGTCGAGCTAAAGGTCGAGCTAAAGGTCGAGAAATAAGGTGCCACAGTGGAGGTCTGCGCTCTAAAAGGGTTCAATCCTTTGAGATGAGCATTTCCTTGTATATGTTCTCCAGTTATTATCATTATCACTAGAAAAGGGAATAAGGAAATAAATAAACTACAAGAGAAGTAATGAACAATTAAAAAAACATAATTTAAGAACAGTAACAACATTAAAATAAATATGTCATATATGAAGCCAGTATAAACTGGGATAAAGAGACCTTAAAATGACGTGAATGGAAGGACATGTCTGAGGCCCTTTTTCTGCAGTGGAATAAAGACGGCTGATAAAGATATATACATATATATATATATATATATATATATATATATATATATATATATATATATATATATATATAAATATATACATATATATACACATATATATATATACATATATATATATATATATATATATATATATATATTATATATATATATATATATATATATATACACATACATATATACCAAACTCATTTTTCTCCCTATAAGGAAGTGCCATTAAGAGTATACATTAATCTGGAGTGAGTGGGCACGCGCGTGTGTGTGAGTGGGTGTGTGTGTTGTTACAATAAAGTGCATTGTCTGGCTATTCATTGTGAGCAAGAATGCAATGCATTAGCGAAATGATGCATTGCAATCTAAAGGCAATAACTGTAAGAGGAAAAATGCAATTGCTGGCTTCTTTCCTTTCATCTAAGGGAAAGAAAATTAAGATTGAAACAAATCAGAATACAAGAAAGTGTGATAAAAAATCGTATTCTTATAATATTTTCAATCGTATTTTATGAATAAATGAACCAGAATTATCAATTAAAAAGTGACCTAAAGTAATGATGACTGATTATTCCATTAAAATGAATAAAACATTCTACGAGATTTCAATTACTCAAAATTATTTACCACGAGTATCATCTGAAATTTCAATCTTGTTACCCCCGCCAACGTATTTGAAAGGAGGTTATGTTTTCACCCCTGTTTGTGCGTTTGTTTGTGTTTATGTATTCGTTTGTGAACAGCTTCCTGGCCACAATTTTAATCGTAATGAAACTTGCAGGGATTATATGTTACGTAAAAAGCTGGAAATGATTAAATTTTGGAAGGTCAATGTCAAAGGTCAAGGTCACGGTCAACCAAAATGTCCAAAATGTGATGAGCCATAAGTTTGGACATCGTTGTCACAGAGACTTCAAACTTGGTTCATATTTCAGTGTATGAATATCCACGCCAATTAATACATGTCAAGGTAAAGTTCGAGCAAAAGGTCGAGAAATAAGTGCCGCGATGGAGGTCTGCGCTCTACTGAGTGCCCCTCTAGTTGCGTAAGTTACGCGTTTCAATACTTCGGAATATCATCATAAATCATAATTGGTATTGTTGTTGTTGTTATTATTATTATTATTATTATTATTATTATTATTATTACCTCCGCCAACGAAGTTGGAAGGTTATGTTTTCACCCCTGCTTGTCTGAACTTCCTGGCCATAATTTCACTCATAGAGCAGTGAAGCTTTCAGGTGATTCAATTTTGAAAGCCCTAGGTCAAAGGTCATGGTTACGGTCAAGCAAATGGTTGACCGAAATAACCTTGACCTTAACCTAACTTGGCACATGGTTGTCATACGCCTACAGTCTAAATTGATTCTGGGAAAGGCAAGCTGGTTTCGAGAAACGAGCTGCCGTGGCGAAGGTTTGCACTCTCCGACTGCTTATAAAGTTATTATTATTATTATTATTATCATTATTATTACTAGCCAAGCTACAAGAGGTAGGCTATAAGCACAAGGGCTCCAACAGGAAAAAATAACCCAGTGAGGAAAGGAAAGGGACATAAACGACAAGACAATTAAAATATTTTAAGAACAGTAACATTACTATACAAACAACAGAAACTTGAAAAGAAAAAAATTAAAGGACCATAAATAAGATAGTATGTACGAGTGTACCCTCAAGCAAGAGAACTCTCTCTCTCTCTCTCTCTCTCTCTCTCTCTCTCTCTCTCTCTCTCTCTCTCTCTCTCTCTCTCTCTCTCTCTCTCTCTCTATATATATATATATATATATATATATATATATATATATATATATATATATATATACTATATATATATATATATATATATATATATATATATATATACATACATAAATAATTCCTTATCCTAAACCAAGCAGTCAATTTCTACCTATAAGAAACTCGATCCAGCGAAAGACTACTTAAATACTTAAATATTCGCTCCATTGTGCAACTCCACTTTTATTCCCTGGCACATAAAACTTTTAAACTGAAGGCTTCTGCCAGGAATATAAAGAAACATGTTATTTTCATTAGTAAAATAAATTTTTGAATATACTTACCCGATAATCATGTAGCTGTCAACTCCGTTGCCCGACAGAATTCTACGGACGGGATACGCCAGCGATCGCTATACAAGAGGGGGGTGTACTCACCAGCGCCACCTGTGGCCAGGTACTGCAGTACTTCTTGTTGACACCACCTCAATTTTTCCTCGGTCCACTGGTTCTCTATGGGGAGGAAGGGTGGGTCAATTAAATCATGATTATCGGGTAAGTATATTCAAAAATTTATTTTACTAATGAAAATAACATTTTTCAATATTAATCTTACCCGATAATCATGTAGCTGATTCACACCCAGGGAGGTGGGTGAAAACCAGTGTACATGTTAATCAAGAAGCTAAGTATCCCGTATTTCATATTATCAGTTATTCAAAATAACAATGAAATTATAAGTACCTGGTAAGGAAGTCGACTTGAACCATTACTCTGCCTTTAATAAGTTCGTCTTCCTTACTGAGCGTAGCGTTCCTCTTAGGAGGCTGAACAACTCTAAGGTGCTGAAGTATAAAGGGCTGCACCCATACTAAAGGACCTCTACACAACCTCTAACCTAGGCGCTTCTCAAGAACGAATTGACCACCCGCCAAATCAACTAGGATGCGGAAGGCTTCTTAGCCTACCGTAACAACCCAAAAACAACAATAAAAGCATTCAAGAGAAAGGTTAAAAAAGGTTATGGGATTAAGGGAATGTAGTGGCTGAGCCCTCACCTACTACTGCACTCGCTGCTACGAATGGTCCCAGGGTGTAGCAGTTCTCGTAAAGAGACTGGACATCTTTGAGATAAAATGATGCAAACACTGACTTGCTCCTCCAATAGGTTGCATCCATAATACTCTGCAGAGAACGGTTCTGTTTGAAGGCCATCGAAGTAGCTACAGCTCTCACTTCGTGTGTCCTTACCTTCAGCAAAGCAAGGTCTTCATCCTTCATGTGAGAATGAGCTTCTCTAATCAGAAGCCTTATGTAATACGAAACTGCGTTTTTGGACATAGGCATCGAAGGTTTCTTAATGGCACACCATAAGGCCTCTGATTGTCCTCGTATAGGTTTTGACCTTTTAAGATAGTACTTTAGAGCTCTGACAGGGCAAAGAACTCTCTCTAGCTCGTTACCCACCATGTTGGAAAGGCTAGGAATTTCGAACGATCTAGGCCAAGGACGTGAAGGAAGTTCATTTTTTGCCAAAAACCTGAGCTGTAAGGAACATGTAGCTGTTTCGGATGTGAATCCTATGTTCCTGCTGAAGGCGTGAACCTCACTAACTCTTTTGGCTGTTGCAAGGCAGACGAGGAAAAGAGTTTTGAGAGTAAGGTCTTTGAAAGAGGCTGACTGGAGAGGTTCAAATCTAGGAGACATAAGGAACCTTAAGACTACGTCTAGATTCCAGCCTGGAGTGGACAAGCGACGTTCTTTAGAGGTCTCGAAAGACTTAAGGATGTCCTGTAGATCTTTGTTGGAGGAAAGATCCAAGCCTCTGTGGCGGAAAACTGTTGCCAACATACTTCTGTACCCTTTGATCGTAGGAGCCGAAAGAGATCTAACATTCCTAAGATGTAACAGGAAGTCAGCAACTTGGGTTACAGAGGTACTGGTAGAGGAAACTGCATTGGCTCTGCACCAGCTTCGGAAGACTTCCCACTTGGATTGGTAGACTCTGCGAGTGGATATCCTCCTTGCTCTGGCAATCGCTCTGGCTGCCTCCTTCGAAAAGCCTCTAGCTCTAGAGAGTCTTTCGATAGTCTGAAGGCAGTCAGACGAAGAGCGTGAAGGCTTGGGTGTACCTTCTTTACGTGAGGTTGACGTAGAAGGTCCACTCTTAGAGGGAGAGTCCTGGGAACGTCGACCAGCCATTGCAGTACCTCTGTGAACCATTCTCTTGCAGGCCAAAGGGGAGCAACCAACGTCAGCCGTGTCCCTTCGTGAGAGACGAACTTCTGAATAACTCTGTTGATGATCTTGAACGGCGGGAATGCATATAGATCGAGATGGGACCAATCCAGCAGAAAAGCACCCACGTGAACTGCTGCCGGGTCTGGGATTGGGGAACAGTACAATGGGAGCCTCTTGGTCATCGAGGTAGCGAACAGATCTATCGTTGGCTGACCCCACAAGGTCCAAAGTCTGTTGCACACGTTCTTGTGAAGGGTCCATTCTGTGGGGATGACTTGACCCTTCCTGCTGAGGCGATCTGCCGAGACATTCATATTGCCCTGAATGAATCTCGTTACCAGCGTGAGGTTTCGACTTCTTGACCAAATGAGGAGGTCCCTTGCTATCTCGTACAGCTTCCTCGAATGAGTCCCTCCCTGCTTGGAGATGTACGCCAAGGCTGTGGTGTTGTCGGAGTTCACCTCCACCACCTTGTTTAGCAGGAGGGACTTGAAGTTCATTAAGGCCAGATGTACTGCCAACAACTCCTTGCAATTGATGTGAAGCGTTTCCTGTTCCTTGTTCCATGTTCCCGAGCATTCCTGTCCGTCCAAGGTCGCGCCCCAGCCCGAGTCTGATGCGTCCGAATAGAGATGAAGATTGGGGGTCTGAACCGCTAACGATAGACCCTCCTTGAGAAGGATGTTGGTCTTCCACCACACGAGAGTAGTCTTCATCTCTTTGGTAACAGGAATAGAGACCGCTTCGAGTGTCATATTCTTGTCCCAGTGAGCTGCTAGATGGAATTGAAGGGGGCGGAGGTTGAGTCTCCCTAACTCGGTGAACAGGGCTAACGATGACAGGGTCCCTGTTAGACTCATCCACTGTCTCACCGAGCATCTGTTCCTCTTCAGCATGCTCAGAATGCACTCTAGGGCTTGGCTGATTCTTGGGGCCGACGGAAAAGCCCGAAAAGCTTGACTCCGAATCTCCATTCCCAGGTAAACGATGGTTTGGGAAGGAATAAGCTGGGACTTTTCTAAGTTGACCAAAAGACCCAGTTCCTTGATCAAGTCCAAAGTCCAGTTGAGACTCTCCAGACAGCGACGACTTGTGGGGGCTCTTAACAGCCAGTCGTCTAAATAAAGGGAGGCTCTGATGTCCGCCAAGTGGAGGAATTTCGCAATATTCCTCATCAGTCGCGTAAACACCATAGGCGCCGTGCTTAGGCCAAAACACAGGGCTTGGAATTGGTACACAACCTTTCCAAAAACGAATCTCAGGAAAGGTTGGGAGTCTGGATGAATAGGAACGTGAAAGTAAGCGTCTTTCAGATCCAACGAGACCATCCAGTCCTCCTGCCTGACCGCTGCTAGGACCGACTTCGTCGTCTCCATAGTGAACGTCTGCTTGGTGACATAAGCATTGAGCGCACTGACGTCCAGCACCGGTCTCCAACCTCCTGTCTTCTTGGCCACCAGAAAGAGACGGTTGTAGAAGCCCGGGGATTGATGGTCCCGGACTATCACCACTGCCTCCTTCTGTAACAGGAGCGACACCTCTTGGTGTAACGCTAGCCTCTTGTCCTTTTCCTTGTAGTTGGGAGAGAGGTTGATGGGAGAAGTGGTCAGAGGGGGATTGCGGCAGAATGGTATCCTGTAACCCTCCCTTAGCCACTTGACAGACTGGGCGTCTGCACCTCTTCTTTCCCAAGCTTGCCAGAAGATCTTGAGTCTGGCTCCTACTGCTGTCTGGAGAGGAGGAGAGTCAATGTTTGCCTTTCGAAGGCTTGGGACCTTTCTTAGACCTGCCCCTGAAACCGTCTGGACGGGTACTTCCTCGGCTGGGGGCTCTGCCACGAAAGGGCGGAATAAATCTTGTAGCAGGAGTATCGGCCACTGGGGTGCGATAAGTTCTAGGAACCGAAGGAGCAACCTTAGCCTTACGTGCTGAAGAGGCCACAAGGTCATGAGTGTCCTTCTGAATAAGAGCCGCAGACAATTCCTTGATAAGGTCCTCAGGAAACAGGAACTTAGAAAGCGGAGCAAAAAGTAACTGAGACCTTTGACAAGAGGTGATACCAGTGGAAAGGAAGGTGCAAAGTTGTTCCCTTTTCTTGAGTACTCCCGAAACAAACATGGAGGCAAGTTCGCCGGAACCATCGCGAATTGCTTTATCCATACAGGACATTATAAGCATGGCCGAGTCCTAGTCAGATGGGGCAGTCTTCTTGCTCAAGGCCCCCAGGCACCAGTCGAGAAAATTAAAAATCTCAAAGGCGCGAAAGACTCCCTTTAAGAAGTGGTCTAAGTCAGAAAAGGTCTAAGTCAGAAAAGGTCCAGCAGACCTTAGAGCGCCTCATAGCCGACCTTCGTGGAGAGTCAACCAAACTTGAGAAGTCAGCCTGGGCAGAGGCAGGGATTCCCAAGCCTGGTTCCTCTCCTGTGGCATACCATACGCCCGCCTTAGAAGTCAGCTTAGTAGGTGGAAACATGAATGACATCTTCCCTAGTTGCTGCTTGGACTGCAACCAATCCCCTAACATTCTCAAAGCTCTCTTAGAAGATCTAGCAAAGACGAGCTTAGTGTAGGCAGACTTAACAGGTTGCATGCCTAGAGAAAACTCTGATGGAGGAGAGCGAGGGGTAGCAGAAACAAAGTGATCCGGGTAAACTTCTCTGAAAAGAGCCAGGACCTTGCGAAAGTCAATGGAGGGTGGTAACGACTTGGGTTCCTCCACGTCAGAAGAGGGATCATCCAGGTGCGCAGCTTCCTCCTCAGAAACCTCATCACCTGAGGGTTGAGAAGCGAGAGGTAAAGTTACAGCGGTATGCTGAACGGCAGAATCCTGACAAGCGGGTGCATATACACTTGCGGATTCATCCTCAAGTCTCTGTTGAAGAGGATGAGGGCTGGTAATGACAAAGTCATGAGGCTGGGAAGAAGGAGGCTCTGCGGGAGTCTGGGGAGCAAGCGTGGTGAGAGGCGACTGTAGTAAAACCTGAGGTTCAGGCTGCAAAGACTGCTCAAGCTGAGGAGAAAGAGGTAGATGCATGCGTTGAGGTGGCTGACTCATTGCATGAGGTTCATGTCTCAAGAGTTGCGCTTGCTTCAAGGGTTGAGGTGGCTGCGCAGTAAGAGGTTCCTGTCTCACGAGTTGAGGTTCTTGAGGTGGGTGCTGCGAGAGTTGAGGTGGCGGCTGCGCAGAAAGAGGCTCCTGTCTCACGAGTTGAGGTTCTTGAGGTGCTTGCCTCGAGAGTTGAGGTTTCAGCTGCGAGAGCTGAGGTGGCTGCCTCAAGGATGGCAGAGGTTGTCGTACCTCAAGAGGTTGCTGCCTCGAGGAAGGTCTTACTGCAAGAAACTCTTGCCTCAAAGGTAGAGGAGGTTGTAAGGCATAAGACTCCTGTCCCCATTGTTGAGGAGGTTGCCGCGTGGTAAGAGGTTCCTGCCTCAAGGAAGGTGGAGGTTGCTGCACAACGCTGGTTTCTGGCAACTCCCAACGCGGTAGCTCACGCATGGAGGTAGCTTGAGGAACCTCAACTTCATACGTCTGGCAGACTGGACTGCGTAGAGGAGGAGGAGCGCTCGCAGGAGGAGGTGTAACCTTCTCTGCCTGAAACTCACGCATCAATACCGCAAGCTGCGACTGCATAGACTGCAGCAAAGCCATCTTGGGATCAACAGACGTTGAGGTCTGTTGAGGCAGAGCCTTAACAGAAGTAGAGGTCTGTTGAGGCATCGCCTTACCTCTCTTAGGAGGCGTGCAGTCACCTGATGACTGCGGCGAGTCAGAGCTAGCCCAATGACTACATCCGGGCTGTAGAACTCGTGCGGTCTGGACTTTACGCTTAAGAGGTCTTGAGACCTGAGTCCAGCGTTTTCTCCCCGAAAATTCTTCTGCAGACGAGGAAAATAAGGGCTCAATCGTCTGAGAGTGGAAGTGACGATCTCTGTAAGATACGCCCGCAACCACCGAGGATACTGCTGTGCGCCGATCAAGGCCTGCCGAACCCTTTTGCCCTTCGACATTGCTTCTCCCCTGGGCTTGGGAGCTTGCAAGAGGTCCCGGACTGGGAGGACGACTGGCACGCACAGAAGTACCCTCACGCACAACACTGACACTGACACTAGCACTCGGCACAGCACTGGCACTACCACTTCCCACTGCACTTTTCACTTTAAGTTCCTTGACGTCTGCCAAGAGGAACTTGTGGTCACTCACTACCGACTCCACTTTATCACCTAAAGCCTGAATGGCACGTAAAACATCAGACATATCAGGCTGAGCACAAATAGTAGGATCGGGGGTAGCCACTACAGGGGGAGGAAAAGGTTGAGGATCATGGGGTGAGGAATAAAGCGAAGAGCGAGCCGAACTCCTCCTAACTCTCTCTCTCTCTAACTTAGTGGTATACTTGAGGAATCGAACAAAATCAAGTTCCGAAAGTCCGGCGCATTCCTCACATCGATCTTCCAACTGACAGGATTTTCCCCTACAGTCGGAACAAACGGTGTGAGGATCAACCGAGGCCTTCGGAATACGCCTAATACAAGTCCTACATCGTCTTTGGGGAGGAGCTTGAGAAAGGTCGGACATCTTGAATCAAAGAACAGTCAAGGGGGATTCCAATTAAAGCAAAATATCGTTAACCATTAATCAAATCAATCTAAAAGCTATCTAAGCTAAGAGACAAGTTTTGTATAGCGAAAGCTGAAATCTTAGAGCAATACTTCACCAAAAACCGTGAACAAGACTCCAAAATTATAAGCGTATCCATGTAGGTCTTGCCGGAAGCACGACAGAGGAAAAATTGAGGTGGTGTCAACAAGAAGTACTGCAGTACCTGGCCACAGGTGGCGCTGGTGAGTACACCCCCTTCTTGTATAGTGATCGCTGGCGTATCCCTTCCGTAGAATTCTGTCGGGCAACGGAGTTGACAGCTACATGATTATCGGGTAAGATTAATATTGAAAAATATATATATATATATATATATATATATATATATATATATATATATATATATATATATATATATATATATATATATATATATATATATATGCATATATATATATGTGCCAAACGAAGAGAAAAATAGTCCAGGAAAGAAGAAAGAGAAAGAAGTACAGGAGCCTGAAAACCAACCAGCAGCGAGTGTAGTCAGCTCACACAAGAGTAGCGAATGTCTGTTTCCTCCTACTAGGGGCCATATTTCGGCATTTACTCCCCACTATACAAGACTAAGCACAAGTAAATGATGTGTGAACACCTATACCATGTAACTAGACACCTCCCTAATGTTGTGTTAAAGGTTAAAGGTGTCTGGTTTCACTTCCAGTTTCACCAAAAATAGATGCTCACCAGAACATCAGCCGGGCAAGCCCAACGCTCCACTGTGGTGCCCAACCACAGCAGTTACCTCCCCAGGAAACAGCTTGAGCTCACGGTTCCAGGCTGGGATCGACCTGATGCCATGAGAATGCTAGGTGAACACGTTACCGATGTTTCTTCCCATTATGGCCCAACTCTCAACACTCACTCAAGAAAGGAGTTTACCGATACTGCACTCTGTGGGGGAGAGAAACAGTAGGAGTCACATGTACGCAACTCCTATCTATCAGACTTCTTGGATTTCTTTGAAAACGTCTTCTCATTCTTCTTCTAGAAGTTGCAGTGAAGACTCAAACAAAGATGAGGCAAAAAAGAAGGAAGATCTACAACCTATTTAAAAATTTTAACTTGAGTTCCAGTTTCGATGAAGTCATACTACAATTATAAGTCGAATGAAAGTGCTATTGTGTTCAGAAACAGTAGGAACAGCTCCATTTCTTGGTCTTTGAAATACAAACTTCCTCATGGCACCTCCTAATGTAGTTTTACCATTAATATATCAGAAATCGTGGTCGGTGGTCAACAACTTGAAACAGTCCAACAATTCAAGTACCTTGGTGCAATCATCAGCCAAGAAGGATCCAAACCAGAAGTCCATGCTAGAATCGCGCAAACAACAGCGGCGCTAACAAAACTGAATCCAATCTGGAAAGACAAAAACATCGCTGTCAAATCCAAATTGAGACTATTGCATGCCCTAGTCATTTCCATCCTTCTGTATGCTTGTGAATCCTGGATACTGACGGCAGAGCTACAGAGAAAGATCCAAGCTGTAGAAATGAGATGCTTCAGAAGAGTGAGACAACACTTATGACACTATGAAGATCTGCTGTCCACAGTGAAGAGGAGAAAACTAAAATGGTATGGCCACACAACAAGATCAAGCGGCCTGTCCAAGACAATTCTCCAGGGAACAGTTCAGGGGAAGAGGAGAAGAGGGCAGCAGAGAAAGAGGTGGACCGACAACATTGCTGAATGGACAGGAAAAGCCTTCGCCCAGACTCAGGCACTCGCACACAGCCGTGACAAGTGGAGGCTCCTATTGCGGTGTTCCACCATGCAGCGCCCCTACGATCCTGGTGGATTATGGGATCGGTAACGGTATATCAGAAATTTAAAAGAAGTTTGTATTATCCCTAACTAAAGAAACCAAAGAAACCAGGGTTCTTGAATAGCAGTATGCCTGTGGCAAACCTGGATACAGCTGTTAAAACTTTTAACGAGGTGATGGTGGTTGCTGCCTACCCAACATGTGATCTTCATCCTAAAGGCGGGTTTACAAGGTCGAACGGTTCTTCAAATGCGGCTCAACAGACAAGTGTTTGAAATGATGTTTGAACGTGCGAACCGGGTATTTTGTTGTCAAACGGTTCAAAGAAAGTCTGTTCTTGCCTGACTTTTGTGGGCAGGGTTTCATTGTCCACAAACCTTGTGCATCTGTGACTGACATCTCTTTGAATCATTTGACAAGCAGGTTTGACAACCGGATTCGACAAACCATTCGACCACGTAAACCGGGTATTTTGTTGTCGAACGGTTCAAAGAAAGTCTGTTCTTGCCTGACTCTTGTGGGCAGGGCTTCATTGTCCACAAACCTTGTGTATCTGTGACTGACATCTCTTTGAATCATTTGACAAGCAGGTTTGACAAGCAGGTTTGACAACCGAATTCGACAAACCATTCGACCACGTAAACCCCGCTTAAAGCTTGCGGAATGGTTGAAGTAAGAAGCACAACTTAAAGGACTCTGTATTGTTAAGAAAAATAACGAACTAAAAGGTTTACTTTTATGGAAATGTCAAAGCACTTTTATCCTGTACAGGAGCAAAAGTGGCGACGCCTGTCTATCTCCTAACGACCTGGGCATGAAGATGTACCAGATGTTAGGCTACGTCACTACCAGGGACTGGTAGATAGTCAAGGAAAAACTTATATCCGTGGTTAGTATGAGAAATAGGTTTTCACATACTTTTGCCCATTCTTACCTTCATATGAAAGGATGGGGTAGAGACTTCCAAATAAAAACTTATTTGTTGAGAAAAGTTGCTCGATCGTGTGATTCCGATCAAGAAAACAACTGAGTGACTGCTTCACAGCCAGGAAGTGGAAGAAAGACGAGGTAGAAGGGTCCGTCCTTTTACCTTCTCATTCTAGACTTAAATCATGACCGCTATCTTAGGCCATCTGTCAAGTAACTACCATCGAGCCAAGACTACAGATAACCAGAGACCCATGGGTACAATCCCGTAGGTAATGGACGGAAAAGATGGTCTGTCAATACCATACTCTTGTCTTCAAGAACTACGTCCCTGACAGGTCCTTCCCGAGAGCTGGAAAAAATCCAAAACTACAGGTTTAACTTCTGCTCAATTCTTGGATGGTCCTTTCATCTCCTCGCTCACAGGGCCAATAAGTCTAATGGTCACACAAAGTCAGAAGAGAAAAGTTCTAAAATCTCCTCTCTTATTCCTTCTATTGAAGTTGGAGTAGTCATAGTTCCCTCTAATGATGGAAGGCAAGGCCTCCTTGTTCCCACTAGCCATGTTTTCAAGGGATGAGATGAAGAAGGACTTGACGTTGCGAGCAGCTGGGTTCTAGATCCTGAACCAAGGTGATGGAGACTCGGCAGGTAAACCTACAGGCTCCCCAAGGTCACAAGGAAAGTGACGTTGCAGACACTACAAGAAACTACCAAGCTTGAGTGGGTCTTCAACCCCAGGCCAGCAGATTACCAGGCAGAGACATCTCAAATAGGCTACCACATAAGGATCGTCATGCCGAAGATTGTGCTTTGAGTGGTGGAAAGCTCTGTGGCCTTGTGAAAGCATGTTATGCCCCGTGTAGCGCTGAACGATTGTGACAGGAGTACTATGACTTGAAAACTAATTATAATCAACAGATTTTAGTGTACGGGAAATCCAGATTGGAGCTATTTTCCCTCCAGGAATGAAGACTGCATATGAGACAAGGTAAGCAGGAGCAGTAGGTACTGATGTTTCTTCCCAGGGGACAAGTCTCTAAGGAAGAGACAGCACAGAGAGGGAAAGGATGACGGTACCATTCAAACACCCCACCAATGCATGGAATACTCAAACACAACCGGTGTTCTGTAACAGTATAAGTAAAGCAATGCCATCACTATCTATCAGCCCTCAGAATTTGATATCTCTCCAATTTAATCATTGAAAAAGCAGCAGAGACTTGAGAAGAGGGAATTAATGATGGCACCCTTCAAAACAGGCCAGCACTGCATAAAGTAGTCATACCACGCCCTATGCCGTTACTTCGTTCCAAGGCGATTTTCGAAGTAGATCAGATTTTGGCCCTAAAAAGTTACCTATACATTTCTTAAACATGAAAATGTATTTATGTAGGTACTTACAACCTGCAATCATGTTATAAAAACCAGACACCTTCATTAATATGCATTCATGTCAAGTACAATACTGTACAGAGTACAGTACAGAACAGTATAGTACATTACTGTTAAGTACTATAAAGTACAGTACTGTTGAATACTGTAACATATTGTTAAATATTGCAAAGTACTGTAAATTACTGTTGAGTACATTTGAATATAATTTAAGGTACAACAACAGTAGAGAGAGAGAGAGAGAGAGAGAGAGAGAGAGAGAGAGAGAGAGAGAGAGAGAGAGAGAGAGAGAGAGAGAGAGAGTACAATGGCACAGTTCAATAAACTTTCTTTGCAATTTTGCTTGTTTGCCACACAGAGAACCATATAACCTATTAAAGAAAAAATCACAAATTCGCGGGTTTGCGAGAAGTGCTCTCAAACGCCACAACTTCAAACAGCCCACGCTCCTCTACACCCAGCTTCCTTCGCGTCACTTCCCTTCCCATCCAGTACAACATCCCCTCCCACACTGACTCGAACTCAGTCTTGCATTGTCTCTCTTCGCATGTGGATGTCTCACTTCGGTCTTTTTTGAGCAGAATCACATTTTCACGTAAAAAAACGATGCATTTGTATATTGTACTGTACAGTAATACATACATCTACAGTACATTACCTGGTAAATATAAACACTGTACAGGAGCGTGATTCCCTACAGTACTGCGCAAGAGACGACACATCAGGAGTTGCTCGGTAGAACTTCATACGAAAATGGTTAGTGGTCTTTGTATAAATATTGTACAGTATAGTATTACAGTAATGTATAGTATTGTTTATTAACTATACTGTACAATACTGTACATAAATTACTATGCATACTGTACAGTACTCTACAATATATAAATGTAGCCTTCGTGTGCGGTGCGTTGTCAAACAGTGCGAGTCGTCTGAACAAAAACCGCGAACACTTACAGTAGAGTTAGATGTACTGTAGTAATAGTACTGTACATACAGTATATTACAGTAATATATACTACAGTATCAGCAAGCCTTATATTAGATAGGAACAACAGTGTTTTGCTACTATAAGTGTCCCGATGACTACTGCAATGTTACGTACTGTACTGTACTGTACCATAGCCTTACTGTGTCCATTATGTTGTGTACACGTGTGAACATGTAGACTACTGTGCACTTACTGAAATGTCTTCATTCAATTACAAAATAATTACACTGTGATAGAAACCAAACCAAGTAAAAACCAATAAGAGGCAGTACTTAGTATGGTAATTGACCGCACATAGGCAAAGGACAGTAAGTTGATAAGGTTAGGAGTTATCCCACCCTAGGACAGCAAGTATTCGCAGATTCTCGTTCTTCGCGCCTGTTTCTGTTACCTAAACCCCTTGAAGAGCGAATGCTAACTGTACCCTCACATCCCGACGATTTCAAACCGTCTGCGCTCTTTTGCACCCGGCTTGCTTCGTACTATTTGCTTCTAGACTGACTCAGCCTCATAATCGCATCGTCTCTCATCGCATGTCCATCTCCCGCTACAGTACTCTTTGTGCAGAATTACTTTGTGATGTAAAAAGTACTGTACATATCCAGTGTGTTTATAGTGATTTTAGTGTAATGTGTGATACATATATTACGCTACCCCACACGCCAAACAGTCGACAGCTCAAAAGTGCATCATGTTTCAGACTTGCTGTATAGAACTTTGTACGTAAATGGTTAGAATGGTTATGGTGCTGTACTTATGCCTTTTATTCTAATATTTATTGTGTTAGTGTATTCACTATGTATTAGTGTTATTGTTATATTAACTACTGTATAGTAATGTACCGTATATAAAATACCGTACTTTATAGTAGTAATGTACAGCTGCATAGGCTATGTGTACGGTGATTTGGAACGGTGTTAGTTGACCTGCCAAAAACAGTGATCATTTATGTGTTACCCTAGCTAATTAAACTGTACTGTAGTGATAATATTGTACATATATTACAGTAATATACACTGCATTATCAGCGAGTGTTGTTAAATAAGAACAACAATGTTTTGTTGACAAAGTATTTATATATAAGTGTGGCGACGACCCTTGTTATGTTTAGTCTTACTGTGTACTGTACAGTACAGTACACTTGTGTGCAGTTACTGAAGTGTGTTCATACAGTAATACTGTATAATACTTATAATGTGATAGAAAATGTGTAAAAACAATATATTGTAGTACAGTGGGTTACGCAGTGTGTTAGTCGACCGTGTGTAGCCAATTGGCAGTGAGTTGGTAGGTTAGGAGTTGACCCACCTTGGAGCATCAAGCATTCAAATACTCTCGATTTTTAAGCCTGTCTCTGTAACCTAACTCCACGAATAAGGAGAGCTGACTGTATTACTGTAATATATGTACAGTACTATCAGTACAGAACAGCTTAATTAACTAAGGTAACACTCGTAACTGATCGCTGTTTTCAGGAGGTCAACTCGCACTGTTTCAACTCATCATACACGTAGCCTATGCAGAATCTACCTTACTACTGTAAAGCACGGTATTTTGTATACAGTACTGTACAGTAGTTAATATAAGAATAACACTAATATACAGCGAATACACAAACACAATAAATATTAATAGGAAAAGTATCAGTACAACACCACTAACCATTTATATACGAAGTTATCCATAATAAGTCTGAAGCATAATGCAACTCTTGAGCCGTCGACTGTTTGGCATGTGGGGCAGTGTAATGTATGTATCACACATTACACTAAAACCACTATAAAAAAACTGAACATGTACAGGTTTTTTTACATCACAATGTGATTCTGCACAAAGAGTACTGTAGCGGGGAAATGCACATGCAATGAGAGACGATGCATTTATGAGACTGAGTCAGTCAAGAAGGAAAAAGTACGAAGTATGCCGGGTGCAAAGGAGCGTAGTCGGTTTGAAATTACCAGGCCGTGAGAGTACTGTAGAGCAAGAGCCAAAATGATGGTAGGTGATAAGCCAAAAGTGTTATGTGGAAATAAAAAAGGAGATGATTGATCATTAAGGTTCTAATGATATGAGGAAATGTGAAATTAAAATAACTATTTTGAGCATAAACTGTTCATCTGCAATAAAAGTTACATACAAGAAAGTGATTCAGTCAGAAGAGTATTGGGAGGATAAGAATGTATATTTCATCATATATGAAGGCAGCGTTAGGGTACATATATACTGTTATGGTCAGGTTAGGTCAGTATGCATCCTTGTACTGTATTTCCCTTTTTTCTCTTTTCTCCAACACAAATGAGGTTCCCCACCAAATTATTGAGTACAGAAAGTTCTCAACTTACAAACTTAATTAGTTCCAAGAAGCTCTTTGTATGTCAAATGGTTTGTCAGTTGAATTTTGCTGAATTTGGCCCAGGGTAGACCTAACCTGAATCCCATGCCTATGATTTCCACCTGCAAAAGTCAACAAATAGTCGGGTTTCATGTGAAATAAATAACAGGTTTTTCCAAATGTCATTTTGCTTACTGTATTAAAGTACATAATATTGTTTTATTAAAGTATTTCATTATCTTATATTTTTTATTTTCAGTTGAATTTGTGTTTGTATCTCCGAATGTTTGTAGGTTAAGGACATTTTGTTATATATTTACCCTTACACCACTCACTTATACATAGAGATAGGCATAATAATCTGATCCTCAATACCCTTCTTATCGAAACCCTTTCTTAAAAGTAACTTATTGCAAATGAAAAAGTGTTTTGCATCTAATAATTACTTTTAGCTTTCAAATTTCTATTATGATTCAAACTGGGCTGCCACTTCAATCATCATCTAAATGACCAATCAGTGCCTTTTCATTATCACATTATTTCCTTTAGCCAATCACCTACTTTCACTACAGCACCAACGCCATCATCTTTATTATCTTCATTAGGTTTTTTCATAATCTTGTTAAAGTAGGATGTTTCTGTGCCCCAGTTGCAATTAGTCCTAATATAAGGTCATTTATACTTGTTTTATACATGGAAAACCTACTGATAGCTTGTTGCCTAATCATATATTAAGTGGCAGAACTGTGGTAGTTACTGTATGTTAATTGAAAAATATTATTTTCCACAGGTGCCAGAAGAAATTTTGCAACCCAGAAAACTAAGAAAGGAAGCTATTGTTCCTACTGTTTCTGATAATCGACACATTCTTATTCATTTTTAGAAAAGACTAATTTTGAGCCATGGAAAATAATCCCCTTTATTAATCCTTTCATTTTCCACTACTAAGCCCATCAGACTGTATTGTATATCCTCAGATACACACCTCAATACAGAAAAATACTAAGTTAAGGTAAGGCCATGGCCCCCTTGGGGTTTATGGGAGGTTATAGCCCCCTGGTAGGTAAGGTCACAGCATACTAAGTTAAGTTAGGTGGAAAGGCTTGATCTAGGTCAGGTTATGATGGTAATAGAAAATTGGAAAAAAAATTAAGGAGAAAACTTAGGCCCACAGACTATAAAAGCATTGAGAGGCTATGAATATGTGTAGGCCTATCATTGTAGCCTATATGCGGCCAGCGTTAGTATTAATACTTACACATTATGGGTAGTGTGTAGGTGGTTGGGTCACCGATTTTTTGTTCCACCGAAATACTCGCCCATTCGGCTAACAAGCGTTGCGCAATAGGTACCGCTTTCCAGAACAGATAAGTGATAAAATAATGTTTAATTGCAAGCCACATTATAGCGAAGACTAATAACTGAATAATTAGCATTAGTTCATAAACCAATATACTCGTAAATACAATAAGATACGGGATACAATGGACACAGATAAGCAGGTTCCTAGCTTTCTATACAAACTGCCGGCCTGGTGACCCAACAATCTACACAAGTACCCACATTATTGGGAAGAATTATAGGTACAGACGGAACAATATTTTAAGCAGAAAAATAGTTTTTCCTGTAATAAATATTGTTCTTACACTGAATTTGGCCTTCATTTAAACAGCAAATAAACCAAAAACCTGTTTAAGCCCAGGAATATATTTTAGAAATCCAATGGTTTCTGCTCCACCATGCGCTTGCGGAAAAAGAAAACCATCAAGCTCCTATGTACTGGCAACCGGTACATGCTGAACTGAGCATGCTAATCCCATTGATTTCTATTTCTTAGATAATTAAATTTTTGGGGTGTATGTATGATAGCGGCCAGCTGTATGTATATCATGCCTAACTTAGAATACGGAAGTGTAAGGGGGGACGCAGGAGGCGTCACCCCCCCCCCCCCCCCACCAACCCCCCCCCTCCCCCCCGTTAGTTAAGTAGGTAAGGACACTGCTTGTAGGTTATGTTAGGGAGGAATGGTTAGGTTAGTTGACGTCCATTTTTAATGAACACGTGAGGAATTGGCCGCTGATATACAAAGGCCCCAAATTTTTATTTACAGTGAACATAAGTGTCCTTTTCAAATAAAACGAACATTTATCTAGAGGAAACACCTGTTTTTTTGGAAAACTTTTTGCGTCCATAACTATAGTAAAACCCATCATTGTTAGTCTTAGAGGAGATTCCATACACATTTCAAATAGAAATAGACCTATAGGGGAGAATAGTTCGAAACGCAAACACAAAATATAAATTAATACAATTTTCAAATTCTAATTCAATCCTGCTCTAGACTAAAAGTTCTCTGAGTGGTCTATAGGCCTAGCAATTGTAACGTCTCATTAATTTAGGCCTGATAAACGATTCTGATTTTACCAAATAATAAAATACAGAAACAAAATGTATACATATGTCATTTGAATAAGAATACAAAAACGAATAACAGGATATTAGAAATAACCCGAATATGTCTACTTACAAGATAGATTTCCCTCAAAAGGTTCAAATTTCACTTTAAAGTTTATTTATATATCCCGCGGTCACCGAACACTAGTCACATTAAACATTTAAATATAAACAAATAGATTTGTTTGTTTTCTTCTTCTTCTTCTTCTTCTTCTTCTCTTCCTCTTCTTCCTCTTTTGTATCGAAAACATTAAACAATAAAATGATTTATGGCAATTTATGGTATTAAAAACGAGACTCGTACATTTATACATTTCAATTATTTTCCAAGAATTTGATATGAATTACTATTCAATATAAATTAATATTTTTGTTTTTGAGCCAATTGAATACACATTCTCATATATTTATATACAGTAAAATCATTTATGGTAATTTATTGTATTAAAAAACGATACTGCACATTCTAATTATTTAAAAAAAATGTAGGCTAATATAAATTACTATTTTTTTAAATAGATGGCCAATGTGCAATGCCCTCATTATTATATCAGGTACACTTTAAGATATTTCATGAGTAACCTTGACGAAGCAGGATTTTTGTTTTTGTGCAAATTGAATACATATTTTCTTATATATATTCATTTAGTCATTGTAGGACATTATATGGTGTATTTGTGGCTACTACTCGATAAACTGATCTTATTATAAGCTACCAAGTCTCATAGCAGCGCATATAATGAAATAAAAACAATGCCATTGTCCAATTTATTGTAGTTTATAGAAAGCAATTTGCTCGTATCTTTTCTATAGAAAAATCAATGACTCGTTTACTATATCATCCCAGTTAGTTTTTTTTTTCAATTCCTATCTGTATTTTGAATAAAATAATTCCAAAAGACTTTGTTAATCACAGAGATGTATAGGCCTACTTTTATTGGCTTCGTTAACAGGTAAGTATGTCTTTAATTTTTCGCTTTTAGCTTCTGTACTGGGGAAGAAAATATAATACATTCTCTCTCTCTCTCTCTCTCTCTCTCTCTCTCTCTCTCTCTCTCTCTCTCTCTCTCTCTCTCTCTCTCTCTCTCTCTCTCTCAGGTTATGGTTCAAAATATATCTAATTACGAACGAGATATGAAAGAACAGCGTGATGGTGTGATAATTCGTCTCAAAAAAAAAAAAATTCTTAATAAAATCGCCAAGGCAGAAAAACTTTCCTACTTATTCGAAATATTTCCCTTAAGGCTTTTGGTCTTCTTCGTATATTTCCCTTGGTAGGCCTATTTCAGTGGAATTGTCGCCTGCGTTCTATACTTATATTTTACTTTATTTACTATCTACACCTTTACATACAATCACGCGTATTCATAGTTTAACTAAGAATATTAATCTAAACCCTTAATTTATCTTTTCTAGCAATGATTGTATCGGATACTTACTTATATTACAAGGGAAACATCACAATTTATATATTCAAAATGATAAAAATGGGCCAATATTTATTTAAATTAACTAAACTAATTAATTTCACCTACTCTTAATCAGATAAACAGAATTGATTACATTTATTACAACAAACACGAACAAATATATTCAAACAGCTATGGTCAGGCATGTAGGCCTACTATAACATGATACTGTGCTTTTTACATAATTTCACACAATGGCTTTCTCTCCTTATAGAAAACCGTATTCCTTTGTCAAAAATAACCTTATTAACCTAAAAAGTCAATCACCAAGTAATATCTCTGCAAATACAATACAGGATTCAATCGGTTTAAAGGTTTAAAGGTCACTCATGAATGGCAGAGGCAAGGGACAGTGACTATTCCCTAGCAGAACAATGCCCTCTCCACCCAAGCTAGGACCAGGGAGGGCCAAGCAGTGGCTGCTGATGACTCAACAAGTAGACCTATAGACTCCTAACCCCCATCCTTAGCTCACAAGGATGGTGAGGTTGCAGACACCACAAGAAACTATCGAGTTTGAGCATGTCTCGAACCCTAGTCCAGCAGATCTCCAGGTAGGGAAGTTTACAATAGGCTACCACAACCATTTATTTCTCACTTTTAGGGTTGTGGTGGTCTGGTGGTAGCGACATTGCCTGGTGATTGCCAAACTGGGGTTCGAGTCCCGCTCAAACTCGTTAGTTCATTTTGGTCGCTGCAACCTCTCCCTCCGTGTAAACTAAAGATGGGGAGTTTAGGGAGCCTTTAGGTCAATCTGCTGAGTCCTCAGCAGCCATTGCCTGGCCCTCCTTGGTCCTAGCTTGGGTGGAGAGGGGGCTTGGCCGCTGATCATGTGTGATATGGTCAGTCTCTAGGGCATTGTCCTGCTTGCTAGAGCAATGTCATGTGATGGCTTAGTGGTAGCGTCATTGCCTGGTGATTGCCAGACTGGGGTTTGATACCCGCTCAAATTTGTTAGTTCTTTTGGTCGCTACAACCTCACTCTCCGTGTGAGCTAAGGATAGGGGCCAGATTTGGGGGAGCCTGTAGGTCTATCTGCTGAGTCATCAGCAGCCATTGTTTGGCCCTCCTTGGTCCTAGCTTGGGTGGAGAGGGGCTTGGGCGCTGATCATATGTAATATGGTCAGTCTCTAGGGCATTGTCCTGCTTAATAGGGCAATGTCACTGTCCCTTGCTTCTGCCATTCATGAGTGGCCTCTAAGCCTTTAAACCTTTAATATAAAGATGTAATCAGAATTCTTCTATCATTTCTTACAGCGTTCTTTATCCTTCATCTTTGACAAAGGTATCTCTATTTCACTGTCACCCATCAAAATCTACCTTCCTAGTCGTACTAGCAGCCTTACTTTAAATAACCGACAAAGGCTTTTTCACTATCACTGTGATTAGACTTTTCCTATAGGTGGTCTCAATTTCACTCTGATAAGGCTTATCTATCCCGCTATTATAATTTCTAACAACCAGGACACACGCCACACAGTCCCCACCAATCATCTCTTGTCTCAAAGGAAAAAAGGAAAAATAAGGATATGGAATGGATGCCACCTTTAACATTTGGATCAGTTCAACATTTTGGAAAAAGAAGAATGTTGGAAATGATTATATATCTTTCTAATATGACGATTATTCTTTATATATGTTGCATTTGAATGAAATTGTATAATAAAGTAACTGTGAAAAAGATAAAGTGTGTTCATGAAGAATATTCTTACCAAAATCTATGATGACATCGTTGAAATTCGAAGTGATATTTTGAAACTCATTTTGGTTTCCCTTGAACTTAACGAACTGATTTCCATTATATATAAAAAAGACATCATCAGTGAAGGTAAGGGTGGGAAATGGGAAGCTTCAGTATATAAATATCACCTTAAATAGAAAAGAGTTACTTAAATATATACATAGGACATACAGGAAAAAATAGAAATTATAATATTAACAATAAAATGTACTTAAGAGAAAACCTGGGCACCGGACAAATCAAGATGAGAACAAAAATAGGCCTAAAAACAAAAGTCAAACTCAACCAATGCTAGATCCTATGATAATGGTTAGTGGAAAGAAGAACTGAAAAAAATAAAGTGAGCCCAAAACTATACAGGAAATAGAAAGGAGAAAATTAAAGAAAGACTAATAGACAACAAGGAATTTGTATCAGTATAATTATTGGAATAATAAGTAAACCCAAGAATTTGTATACCACTATAAATTTACATGAAAAATGCAGTGACTTTATTGTATGTAAAAGATCTATTTTTTTTTTCATTTTGACAGGAATATAGAAAAGAAAGTAAATTTAAATACAGTAAATATTTGAAAATCCTATTATTATTATTATTATTACTATCCAAGCTACAACCCTAATTGGAAAAGCAAGATGCTATAAGCCCAGGGGCTCCAATAGGGAAAAATAGCCCAGTGAGGAAAGGAAATAAGGAAATAAATAACTGAAGAGAACAAATTAACAATAAATCATTCTAAAAAAAGTAATGTCAAAAGAGATATATCATATATAAACTATTAACAACGTCAACAACAAAAATGTCATATATAAACTATAAAAAGACTCATGTCCGTCTGGTCAACAAAAAAGCATTTGCTCCAACTTTGAACTTTTGAAGTTCTACTGATTCAACCACCCGATTAGGAAGATCATTCCACAACTTGGTCACAGATGGAATAAAACTTCTAGAGTACTGCGTAGTATTGAGCCTCGTGATGGAGAAGGCCTGGCTATTAGAATGAACTGCCTGCCTAGTATTACGAACAGGATAGAATTGTCCAGGGAGATCTGAATGTAAAGGATGGTCAGAGTTATGAAAAATCTTATGCAACATGCATAATGAACTAATTGATCGACGGTGCCAGAGATTAATATCTAGATCAGGAATAAGAAATTTAATAGACCGTAAGTTTCTGTCCAACAAATTAAGATGAGAATCAGCAGCTGAAGACCAAACAGGAGAACAATACTCAAAACAAGGTAGAATGAAAGAATTAAAACACTTCTTCAGAATAGATTGATCACCGAATATCTTAAAAGACTTTCTCAATAAGCCTATTTTTTGTGCAATTGAAGAAGACACAGACCTTATATGTTTCTCAAAAGTAAATTTGCTGTCAAGAATCACACCTAAAATTTTGAAAGAGTCATACAAATTTAAAGAAACATTATCAATACTGAGATCCGGATCTAGATAAAAGACAAAATATGATATAAAAGAAAGAAATAGCGAGAACAAAAATTACTCAAGCAAATGAGGAGCCGTTGTAAAGGAGTAATTCAACATTTACTGTGATTACCCACAATGCTCCGCAACACAACACAGTATGGGGTCCCTGAGCTAGATAGTATTTTTTATCAGTGATTTCGAAAACTCGTAAATTATGAATTCCACGACTCTTGGATGGTCATTATCAGTGAATACGAATTTTAAGGAGGAAAGAAGGATAATTGGACAGAAATACGACTATACGAGATGTATTTGGCCTAGACTATTCAAGTAAGTGACAGCTAATCAGTTTATTTAAAATCATAATTAGCTATTTATTGAGTTTTATTTTATATATTCTATGGTTTTAAGGTTAATTTAGTTCGTTCGGACATTTTTAAACTTTCTTATTAATTGTTAAGTTGATTTTCTTTATGGAGAAGTTTAATTTCGTCTGATATACTAGAATGTAAAGCTAATTTTACGATATACGAAATATTGATTTATTGGTACCTCGCCAGAATACAGTATAAGAATACAGTAATGTGAGGGGATGGGGGATTCAAGGGGCTGTACCCACCTCCAGGTAGGTTACGATACCTAGGTTAGGTTAGGAGGGGAACATTATGATAGTTGGCTTTCTTGTGTTTATTTTCCTTTTTGAAATGTGGGTTATCAGTCATATCAGTTTTAAATTTTACAATCTGTCTGTTCCATCGAACTACAAAGGCTCCGGAATGTATTTGTATGGGAAAATTTATCTATGTGAAACAACTGAATATAAAACCTTAGACCAGAGTTAGGTAAGACTTGATTTTCATCAGCATATAGTTGCATATATATAAACGAAGGTTGTTTATGGAATTATACATTCTTTGAACTAGATTTAAGTGAATAATTTTCTATAAATGGGAAAGTACTGATGCCTTTGTAGCTCAAATTAGTTCATGTTATTAATGCTGATAACTACCAGGGAGCCTAGGGAGGTGTTAGGTGGGGCCTACCCTGATAGGTAAGGATAGGGATCATAGGTTAATTTAGGTGAGGAACCTTAAATTAAGCTTTCCCGCTGTTTTTGTTACCCTTATGATAATGTTTTTTATCAGAAATAACTTCATTTGTTTTAAATGTTGTTATAACAAGAAAAATACATGTTTCTAAGGATTATTGTCATCAAAACTTCAAAGCACATATGAATATAGAAGGTCCTTAAGTTACAAACTTAATTGGTTTTAAGAAACTTTAAGTTAAATTGTTTGTGAGCTGAATTTTGTTAAATTTTAGCCTAGAACACGCCTAACCTGACTTACATGCTTACATTTTCAATATTAATCTTACCCGATGATCATGTAGCTGTCAACTCCGTTGCCCGACAGAAATCTACGGACGGGATACGCCAGCGATCGCTATACAGGTGGGGGTGTACTCACCAGCGCCATCTGTGGTCAGGTACTCCAGTACTTCTTGTCAACACCACCTCAATTTTTCCTCTGTCGTGCCGCCGGCAAGACCTACATGGATACGCTGTTGATTTTGGAGTCTTTTGTTCACGGTTTTGGTGAAGTATTTGCTCTAAAATTTAGCCTTCGCTGTACAGGAAGCTTTTCCCTTAGCTTAGATAGCTTTTGGAATTAATTTGATTTATTGGTTAACGATCTTTGCTTTACTTTGGAATTCCCCCTTGACTCTTCCCTAAATTCAAGATGTCCGACCACTCTCAAGCTCCTAAATATAGGCGATGTAGTGTTAGGACTTGTAATAGGCGTCTTCCGAAGGCCTCTGTTGATCCTCACACCCTTTGTTCCGATTGTAGGGGAAAATCCTGTCAATTGGAAAATCGATGTGGGGAATGTGCTGGGCTTTCGGAATTCGAATTTAATGAATTCCTCAAATATACAACTAGGTTAGAGAAGGAGAGAGTTAGGAGGAGTTCTTCTCGCTCTTTGGTTTATTCCTCTCCCCATGTCCCTCAACCTTTTCCTTCCCCCGTGGTGGTGACCCCCGAACCTGCTACGAGTGCTCAGCCTGATATGACGGATATGTTGCGTGCCATTCAGGCTCTTGGTGATAAGGTGGAATCGTTAGTTAGTGACCACAATCTTCTCTTGGCAGATGTCAAGGAACTTAAAGTGAAGAGTGCAGTGAGAAGTGTTAGTGCCAGTGCTGTGCATAGTGTCAGTGTCAGTGTTGCGCATGAGGATACTTCTGTGCGTGCCAGTCGTCCTCCCAGTCCGGGACCTCTTGCAAGCTCCCAAGCCCAGGGGAGAAGCAACGTCGAAGGACCAAAGGGTTCGGCAGGCCTTGATCGGCGCACAGTTGTATCCTCAGTGGTTGCGGGCGTATCTGATAGAGATCGTCACTTCCACTCCCAGACGAATGAGCCCTTAAATTCCTCGTCTGCGGAAGAGGTTTCCAGGAGGAAACGGTGGACCCAGGTCTCACGACCTCTCAAACGTAAGGTCCCTTCCGAGCTAGTCCAACGGCCCAGGTGTAGCCACTGGGCCAGTTCGGACTCGCCGCAGTCATCTGATGACTGCACACCTCCCAAGAGAGGTAGAGTGGTGCCTCAACAGGCCTCTGCTCCAACCACTGTGGACCCCAAGTGGTCAATGCTGCAGACTATGCAGTCTCAGCTTGCGGCTTTGATGCAGGAGTATCAGGCAGAGAAGGTTAGCACCCCTCCTCCTGCGAGCGCTCCTCCACCTCTGCGCAGTCCTCCCTGCCAGACGCATGTTCTTGCGGCTCCTCCTGCTTTCATGCGTGAGCTGCCGCATCGGGAGTTGCCAGGTTCCAGCTCTATGCGGCAACCTCCTCAACCCATGAGGCAGGAGCCTCATGCTATGCGACAACCTCCTCAACCCTTGAGGCAGGAGCCTCAGGCTATGCGGCAACCTCCTCAACCCTTGAGGCAGGAGCCTCATGCTATGCAGCAACCTCCTCAACCCTTGAGGCAGGAGCCTCATGCTATGAGGCATCCTCCTCAACCCATGCAGCACGAGCCTCATACCATGCAGCAGCCGCATTCTATGCAGCATGAGCCTCATCCCATGCAGCTTGAGCCGCATGCCATGCAGCATGAGCCTCATGCCTTACAGCATTCGCTTCTGACCACTTCGCTTGCTCCTCAGACCACCGCAGAACCTCCCTCACACCAGCCCTCTGCCTTTGTCATTGCCAGCCCTCAGTCTATTCAGCAGAGGCATGATGATGGATCCGCAAGTACGCATGCACCCGTTCTGCAGGATTCAGCCATTCAGCCTGCCGCTCTGCCTTTACCTCTCGCTACTCAACTCTCAGGCGATGAGGTTTCTGAGGATGAAGCTGCCCATCTGGAGGATCCTCCATCTGATGTGGAAGGACACAAGTCTTCGCCGCCTTCCTTAGACTTTCGCAAGGTCCTGGCTCTGTTCAGAGAGTTGTACCCTGAACACTTCGTGTCTGCAACCCCTCGTTCTCCTCCCTCCGAGTTTTCTCTGGGCATGCAGTCTACTACGCCTGCCTACACCAAGCTTGTCCTCGCCAGATCATCAAGGAGAGCTTTGAGGGTTATGGGGGATTGGTTGCAGTCCAAGCAGCAACTGGGAAGGACCTCTTTTGTGTTTCCTCCTCCTAAGCTGGCTTCTAAGTCGGGCGTCTGGTATGCCACGGGAGAGGAACCTGGCTTGGGGGTTCCTGCCTCTGCCCAGGCCGACTTCTCAAGTTTGGTTGACTCTCCCCGCAGGTCGGCTATGAGACGCTCGAAGGTCTGCTGGTCCTTTTCAGATCTGGACCACTTGATGAAGGGAGTCTTTCGCGCCTTCGAAATTTTTAACTTCCTCGATTGGTGTCTGGGAGCCTTAAGCAGGAAGACTGCTCCTTCTGACAAAGACGCGGCCATGCTGATCATGTCCAGTATGGACAAAGCAATTCGCGATGGTTCTGGCGAACTTGCGGCTATTTTTGTCTCAGGAGTCCTCAAGAAAAGGGAACATCTATGCTCCTACTTATCGGCTGGTATCACCCCTTGCCAGAGGTCAGAGTTATTGTTTGCTCCTCTCTCCAAGTGCCTGTTTCCGGAGGAGTTAATCAAGGGGATGGCTGCGGCTCTTATCCAGAAGGATACACATGATCTCATGGCTTCTTCAGCACGTAAGGCTAAAACCTTACCTTCCGTGCCTAGATCTTACCGCACCCCTGTTGCTGATACACCTGCTACTAGGTTCATTCCGCCCTTTCGTGGTAGAGCCTCCAGTAGAGGAAGTACCCGTGCAGACAGTCACCGGGGCAAGTCCAAGAAGGGTGCCAAGTCCACGAAAAGCAAGCTTTGACTTCCTTCCTCTCCAGACAGCTGTAGGAGCCAGACTCAAGACCTTCTGGCAAGCCTGGGAGAGCAGAGGTGCAGACGCTCAGTCTGTCAAGTGGCTAAGGGAGGGATACAGAATTCCGTTCTGCCGCAATCCCCCTCTGACCACATCTCCCATCAACCTCTCTCCCAACTACAAGGAGAAGGACAAGAGGCTAGCGTTTCAACAAGAGGTGTCGCTCCTGCTACAGAAGGAGGCAGTGGTGATAGTTCGGGACCATCAATCCCCGGGCTTTTACAACCGTCTCTTCCTGGTGGCCAAGAAGACAGGAGGTTGGAGACCGGTGCTGGACGTCAGTGCGCTCAATGCTTATGTCACCAAGCAGACGTTCACAATGGAGACGACGAAGTCGGTCCTAGCAGCGGTCAGGCAGGAGGACTGGATGGTCTCGTTAGATCTGAAAGATGCCTACTTTCACGTTCCCATCCATCCAGACTCCCAACCTTTTCTGAGATTCGTCTTTGGAGAGGTTGTGTACCAGTTCCAAGCCCTGTGCTTTGGCCTGAGCACGGCACCTCTTGTGTTTACGCGACTGATGAGGAATATTGCGAAATTCCTTCACTTGGCAGACATCAGAGCCTCCCTTTATTTAGACGACTGGCTTTTAAGAGCTCCCACAAGTCGTCGCTGTCTGGAGAGTCTCAGATGGACTATGGATCTGACTAAGGAACTGGGCCTCCTGGTCAATTTAGAGAAGTCCCAGCTCGTTCCTTCCCAGACCATCGTTTACCTGGGTATGGAGATTCAGAGTCGAGCTTTTCGGGCTTTTCCGTCGGCCCCAAGAATCAACCAAGCCCTGGAGTGCATCCTGAGCATGCTGAGGAGGAACCGATGCTCGGTGAGGCAGTGGATGAGTCTAACAGGGACTCTTTCATCGCTAGCCCTGTTCATCGAGTTAGGGAGACTCCACCTCCGCCCCCTTCAGTACCATCTGACAGCTCACTGGAACAAGGATATGACGCTCGAGACGGTCTCAATTCCTGTTTCCAAAGAGATGAGGGCTACTCTAACGTGGTGGAAGAACAGCATTCTTCTCAAGGAAGGTCTTTCGTTAGCTGTTCAGACCCCCGACCATCATCTCTTCTCGGACGCATCAGACTCGGGCTGGGGCGCGACATTGGACGGACAGGAATGCTCGGGGATATGGAATCAGGAACAGAAAACGCTTCATATCAATTGCAAGGAGTTGTTGGCGGTTCATCTGGCCTTAATGAACTTCAAGTCCCTCCAGCTAAACAAGGTGGTGGAGGTGAACTCCGACAACACCACAGCCTTGGCGTACATCTCCAAGCAGGGAGGGACTCATTCGAGGAAGCTGTTCGAGATCGCAAGGGACCTCCTCATTTGGTCAAAAAGTCGAAAGCTCACGCTGGTAACGAGGTTCATTCAGGGCGATATGAATGTCATGGCAGATCGCCTCAGCCGGAAGGGTCAAGTCATCCCCACAGAGTGGACCCTTCACAAGAACGTTTGCAACAGACTTTGGGCCCTGTGGGGTCAGCCAACTATAGATCTGTTCGCTACCTCGATGACCAAGAGGCTCCCATTGTACTGTTCCCCGATTCCAGACCCGGCAGCAGTTCACGTGGATGCATTTCTGCTGGATTGGTCCCATCTCGACCTGTATGCATTCCCGCCGTTCAAGATCATCAACAGGGTTCTTCAGAAGTTCGTCTCTCACAAAGGGACACGGCTGACGTTGGTTGCTCCCCTCTGGCCCGCAAGAGAATGGTTCACAGAGGTACTGCAATGGCTGGTCGACGTTCCCAGGACTCTCCCTCTAAGAGTGGACCTTCTGCGTCAACCTCACGTAAAGAAGGTACACCCAAGCCTCCACGCTCTTCGTCTGACTGCCTTCAGACTATCGAAAGACTCTCAAGAGCTAGAGGCTTTTCGAAGGAGGCAGCCAGAGCGATTGCCAGAGCAAGGAGGATATCCACTCGCAGAGTCTATCAATCTTAGTGGGAAGTCTTCCGAAGCTGGTGCAGGGCCAATGCAGTTTCCTCTACCAGTACCACTGTAACCCAAATTGCTGACTTCCTGTTACATCTAAGGAATGTTAGATCCCTATCAGCTCCTACGATCAAGGGTTACAAAAGTATGTTGGCAGCGGTTTTCCGCCACAGAGGCTTGGATCTTTCCTCCAACAAAGATCTGCAGGACATCCTTAGGTCTTTTGAGACCTCTAAGGAACGTCGGTTGTCCACTCCAGGCTGGAATCTAGACGTGGTCCTAAGGTTCCTTATGTCATCAAGATTTGAACCTCTCCAGTCAGCCTCTTTCAAGGACCTCATTTTAAAAACTATTTTCCTCATTTGCCTTGCAACAGCCAAAAGAGTAAGTGAGATTCACGCCTTCAGCAGGAACATAGGTTTCACATCTGAAACGGCTACATGTTCCTTGCAGCTCGGTTTTTTGGCTAAAAACGAGCTTCCTTCACGTCCTTGGCCTAAATCGTTCGAAATACCTAGCCTATCCAACATGGTGGGTAACGAGCGGGAGAGAGTACTTTGCCCTGTCAGAGCTCTTAGGTACTATCTCAAAAGGTCAAAACCCTTGCGAGGACAATCGGAGGCCTTATGGTGTGCTATTAAGAAACCTTCACTACCAATGTCTAAGAACGCAGTTTCTTACTACATAAGGCTTCTAATTAGAGAAGCTCATTCTCATATGAAGGAAGAAGACCTTGCTTTGCTGAAGGTAAGGACACATGAAGTGAGAGCTGTGGCTACTTCAGTGGCCTTCAAACAGAACCGTTCTCTGCAGAGTGTTATGGATGCAACCTATTGGAGAAGCAAGTCAGTGTTTGCATCATTCTATCTCAAAGATGTCCAGTCTCTTTACGAGAACTGCTACACCCTGGGACCATTCGTAGCAGCGAGTGCAGTAGTAGGTGAGGGCTCAGCCACTACATTCCCATAATCCCATAACCTTTTTAACCTTTCTCTTGAATACTTTTTTTGTTGTTTTTGGGTTGTACGGTCGGCTAAGAAGCCTTTCGCATCCTAGTTGATTTGGCGGGTGGTCAATTCTTTCTTGAGAAGTGCCTAGGTTAGAGGTTGTGATGAGGTCCTTTAGTATGGGTTGCAGCCCTTTATACTTCAGCACCTAAGAGTCGTTCAGCATCCTAAGAGGACCGCTGCGCTCAGTAAGGAAGACGTACTTATTAAAGGCAGAGTAATGGTTCAAGTCGACTTCCTTACCAGGTACTTATCTATTTTATTTGTTATTTTGAATAACTAATAAAAATGAAATACGGGATACTTAGCTTCTTGGTTAACATGTATACTGGTTTTCACCCACCTCCCTGGGTGTGAATCAGCTACATGATCATCGGGTAAGATTAATATTGAAAAATGTTATTTTCATTAGTAAAATAAATTTTTGAATATACTTACCCGATGATCATGATTTAATTGACCCACCCTTCCTCCCCTTAGAGAACCAGTGGACCGAGGAGAAAATTGAGGTGGTGTTGACAAGAAGTACTGGAGTACCTGACCACAGATGGCGCTGGTGAGTACACCCCCACCTGTATAGCGATCGCTGGCGTATCCCGTCCGTAGATTTCTGTCGGGCAACGGAGTTGACAGCTACATGATCATCGGGTAAGTATATTCAAAAATTTATTTTACTAATGAAAATAACATATTTCCTGCTACAAATTAAACGAATAGTCCTGTTTCATATGAAATAATATCAGGTTATTGCAAATGTCGTTTTGCTCACTATATTAAGTCATATAATATTGTTTTATTACAATATTTCTTTATCATATTACAGTGTATGAACATTTGATACAATATCTGAGATTTTTTATTTCAGTTGGATTTGTCTTTGTATCTCAGATTGTTTGTTTGTTAGTTTGTAAGTTTAGGTCCTTCCCTACTCCAGGTACACTCTCTTATTCTCTTTTAGGGTCATTTTACTCATGTGCAAATTTACGTGGGGTAGCTGCATGTTTTGATGTAGGCATTGATGTAAATTATTTCCCATTAGTAATATGAAAGGGCAAATGAATAGGCTAAAGCAATGATTAATCTTTACGAATGAAAAAGTGTTGAGTGCTGTCGAATTATTATTTTTTCAATATTAAACTTACCCGATAATCATGTAGCTGTCAACTCCGTTGCCCGACAGAATTCTACGGGAGGGATACGCCAGCTATCACTATACTAGAAGGGGGTGTACTCACAAGCGCCACCTGTGGCCAGGTACTACAGTACTTGTTGTTGACGCCACCTCACTTTTTCCTCTGTCGTGCTTCCGGCAAGACGTTCTTGGATACGCTTATGATTTTGGAGTATTGTTCACGGTTTGGTGAAGTATTTCTCTAAAATTTGCAGCTATTCGCTATACTAGAAACTTCTATATTAGCTTAGTTAGCTTTTGGAATTAATTTAATTATGGTGACGAAGAGAGTATGAACTCTCTTTCACCTTTTAATGGCCGACCCTTCCCTTAGACGGAAGTGTTGGTGTCTAAGAGAGTATAGACTCTCTTTCTTAATTTTGCTTAACAAAAGTTATAGATTTATTTTATATCTCTCCGCCTTTTATAGGCCTCTTCGATTAACTTCCTTTTATTATAAAATTATTAAAATTAATTTTTATATATTCGACCTTTCCTAATGGTAGGCGGTCTTTTCTTGTACCGAAGTTAATTAACATTGAGCCCGTCATTTCGGTTTTACCTGTTAACATCTTATGCTATTTTGATGTTTTTGAAAGAATTTCTTTGATAGTCTCGTACTGTTTTCAAAGTTGAACTAACGTTTTGTTTTGTCTCTGCAGTTGTTGACGTTTCAGAACGTTCAACTTGCGCTCTATCGTTACGATAGAGAGAGAATTTTCACGGTGTCACGTTGCAGTAAGAGTAACCGTGTCTAGCGTTTTGTTCATTCTTTCTTAACTTAATGGTTTTAATTCTACAAAGGAACTTTTCATTTTGGGAAATATTTTCCTTTAACAATATATGTTTTAACGATATATATGATTGGGCTCTTCTCTCAGGTTCTAAGTCAAGAGAGAGAGAGAGAGAGATAGAGACGGAGGGAGAAAGAGGAGGATAAACGTTTCGTTCAAGCGAGTAACGTTGTTATCGTTTTTGCTCTTCTCCCTAGTCTCTTTAGGGGAAGAAGGTAAACGTTTCTAGAGTTTTTCTTGTTCTCAAGCTTTATGCGGTGAGAGATTTTAAACGTAGTTTATTTGATCTAGTGTTTAGTCTCTTTCCAGCCACTGAATTATTTATCTTTCATTAGATTTTTCTGTTACATTGTAATTCTGTTTTCGCAATTACTAACTTTTGAGAAAGGATAGAATTGCGTGTTTCAGGTACAAACCACTTAAAGTTTCGAGTTCAGTGAAATAAGTGCAAACAGAAAATCAAAAGTGATAAGTGATTAGCGCAAAGTGTGTCAGTGTTGTGCGTGAGGGTACTTCTGTGCGTGCCAGTCGTCCTCCCAGTCCGGGACCTCTTGCAAGCTCCCAAGCCCAGGGGAGAAGCAATGTCGAAGGGCAAAAGGGTTCGGCAGGCCTTGATCGGCGCACAGAAGTATCCTCGGTGGTTGCGGGCGTGTCTTAAGAGACCGTCACTCCCACCCGCAGACGATTGAGCCCTTATTTTGCTCGTCTGCAGAAGAAATTTCGGGGAGAAAACGCTGGTCTCAGGTCTCAAGACCTCTTAAACGTAAAGTCCAGACCTATGCCAGACGTACGAAGTTAGAGTTCAACAACCCGGATGCAGTCATTGGGTTAGCTCTGACTCTCCTCAGTCTCAGGTGACTGCACACCTCCTAAGAGAGGTAAGGCGATGCCACAACAGACCTTATCGTCTGTTGATCTCAAGACGACTTTGCTGCAGTCCATGCAGTCGTAGCTTGGGGTCTTAATGCGTGAGTTTCAGGCTGAGAAGGTTACACCTCCTCCTGCGAACGCTCCGCCTCTCCGCAGTCCAGTCTGCCAGGCGTACGAAGTTGAGGTTCCTCAGGCTACCTTACCGCGTTCTGAGTTGCCAGTTACCAGCGGTGTGCAGCAACCTCCGCCTCCTCCTGCGAGAGCTCCGCCTCACCGCAGTCCAGTCTGCCAGGCGTACGAAGTTGAGGTTCCTCAGGCTACCTTACCGCGTTCTGAGTTGCCAGTTACCAGCGTTGTGCAGCAACCTTAACCTTCCTTAAGGCAACCTCAGCAATGGGAGCAGGAGTCTTATGCCTTACTTCCTCCGCTTCCGCTTGCGGTTCCACCAGCGAGGCAACAATCTCTTGAGGTACGACAACCTCTTCCATCAATGAGGCAACCACCTCAGCACTCGCTGCAGCTTAGGCTAGCTCCTCAGGAACCTCAACTCGCGAGACAAGAACTGCGTTCTGCGCAGCCGCTATCTCAACTCTCGCAGCTCACACCTCAGGAACCTTAACTCGTTCCTCAGGAACCTGCTACTGCGCATCCGCAACCCTTACAGCAAGCGCAACTCTTGAGGCAGCAACCTCATGCTATGAGTCAGCCACCTCAACGCATGCATCTGCCACTTTCTCCTCAACTTGAGAAATAACAAATGACAATAATAACACCTCATTACTTTCATAACTTGCATTTGTAATCATATACATGTATGCCTACACAAACATTATGATAATGGAGGTTATTTGTCTTACTTATATAAAAATATATATGTATTCCTTGCAATATATTTTTAACAATATCGCAAAATATGGCAAAAATATCTTCAAAACAAAAATGAATCATGAGTTATGAATGTAAGGTAAATATTATGTTGATATTAAAACCCCATGCAAGCATGCATGAAGCACTCTAGCACTGGTCATGGAATTTCTGAGAAATGTTAAACGCCATGCAACACGCTCTGCTTACCTTACAGCATGCTCTACATACAGCATGCTCTGCATACAGCATGCTCTGCATACAGCATGCTCTGCATACAACATGCTCTGCATACAGCATGCTCTGCATTCAGCATGCTCTGCATACAACATGCTCTACATACAGCATGCTCTGCATACAACATGCTCTGCATACAGCATGCTCTGCATTCAGCATGCTCTGCATACAACATGCTCTGCATACAGCATGCTCTGCATTCAACATGCTCTACATACAGCATGCTCTGCATACAGCATGCTCTGCATACAACATGCTCTGCATACCTTACCGCATGCTTCTCAGTCATACATCTTTGGTTGTTGCCAACTCACTAGACTGTCAAGCAGTTTCATAATGTTGCCTTCTAGTCTGCTGCTTTTGCACCATTGAAACCCTCACTGAGAGAACTTAACTTTTCTCGGATATGGTCCCTGTAGATGAGAAAGTGCTTTTCTCCCTCCTTCTGATATTCCCTTGAGGACTCTGTCATTTGGAGAGGAGCCTTTAGCTGCGTAGCCTCCTATGGACTTTTATTTAAGCATAACATGCTTCCAGGGAAGGTAATGGTTCCACTTCAGTCACTAACCCCGTCTGTTACCACACCTGCTCCCATAGACCTTGAGCTGTGTTGCAAGACATACAGTCCAAGCTTAGTCCTTGTTAAAGGATTTTTTGTTTACGGAGTCAGTGTGTCACTGGGAAGACGTTCAACAACCAGCAGAAGTGACTTGTTGTGACGCAGTGCGGCAACCTCAGCAACCCGATAAGGAGTTGTCTGTACGACCCAGACAGTCTAGACAGCTTCGGGTTGTCACTGTACTTCCTCGCTTCCCCATGGTTGACAGTTCACAGACTGTGCAGCAGTACCATGATCTTGTGTCCGGCTCCGTCAGACGACTGGCTTTTAAGAGCTCCCACAAGTCGTCGCTGTCTGGAGATTCTCAGATGGACTATGGATCTGACCAAGGAACTGGGCCTCCTGGTCAATTTTGAGGAGTCTCAGCTCATCCCATCCCAGACCATTGTCTCCCTGGGTATGGATCTTCAGATTCGAGCTTTTCAGGCTTTTCCGTCGGCCCCAAGGATCTTCCAAGCCCTAGAATGCATCCAGAGCATGCTGAGAAGGAACCGATGCTCAGTCAGGTAGTGGATGAGTCTAACAGGGACACTTTCATCGCTGGCCCTGTTCATCGTGTTAGGGAGAATCCACCTCCCCCCCTTCAGTATCATCTAGCTGCTCACTGGATAAAGGACATGACGCTAGAGACGGTCTCAGTTCCTGTTTCCGAAGAGAGGAGGTCTTCTCTCGCGTGGTGTAAGAACAGCTTTCTTCTCAAGGAAGTCTACCTTTGGCTGTTCAGAAACCCGACCGCCGTCTCCTCTCGGACACATCAGACACAGGCTGGGGTGCGATTTTGGACGGACAGGAATGATCGAGAACATGGAATCAGGAGCAAAGGACACTTCACATCAATTGCAGGAGTTGTTGGCGGTTCTTCTGGCCTTGATAAACTTCAAGTCCCTCCAGCTTAACAAAGTGGTGGAGGTGGACTCTGACAACACCACAGCCCTGGCTTACACCTTCAAGCAGGGAGGGACTCTTTCGTGAAGTTGTTCTAGATCGCAAGGGACCTCCTCATCTGGTCTAAAGATCGAAAGCTCACGCTGGTAACGAGGTTCATTCAGGGCGGTATGAATGTCATGGCAGATCACCTCAGCCGGAAGGGTCAGGTCATCCCCACAGAGTGGACCCTTCACAAGAATGTTTGCAGCAGACTTTGGGCCCTGTGGGGTCAGCCAACCATAGATCTGTTCGCTACCTCGATAACCTAGAGACTCCTATTGTATTGTTCTCCGATTCCAGACCCAGCAGCAGTTCACGTGGATGCTTTTCTGCTGGATTGGTTCCATCTCGACCTGTATGCATTCCCGCCGTTCAAGATTGTCAACAGGGTACTTCAGAAGTTCTCCTCTCGCAAAGGGACACGGCTGACGTTGGTTGGCTCCGCTCTGGCCCGCGAGAGAATGGTTCTTAGAGGTACTGCAATGGCTGGTCGACATTCCCAGGACTCTTCCTCTAGGAGTGAACCTTCTACGTCTACCTCACGTAAAGAAGGTACACCCGAACCTCCACGCTCTTCGTCTGACTGCCTTCAGACTTTCGAAAGACTCTCAAGAGCTAGGGGCTTTTCGAAGGAGGCAGCCAGAGCGATTGCCAAAGCAAGGAGAACATCCACTCTCAGAATCTATCAGTCTCAAGGGGAAGTCTTCCGTAGCTGGTACAAGACCAATGCAGTTTCCTCAACCAGTACCACTGTAACCCAGATTGCTGACTTCCTGTTATATCTAAGGAAAGTAAGATCCCTTTCAGCTCCTACGATCAAGGGTTACAGAAGTATGTTGGCAGCGGTTTTCCGCCACAGAGGCTTGGATCTTTCCACCAACAAAGATCTACAGGACCTCCCTAGGTCTTTTGAGACCTCAAAGGAACGTCGGTTGTCCACTCCAGGCTGGAATCTAGACGTGGTCCTAAGGTTCCTTATGTCATCAAGATTTGAACCTCTCCAATCAGCCTCTTTTTAGGACCTCACATTAAAAACTCTTTTCCTCGTGTGCTTGACAACAGCTAAAAGAGTAAGTGAGATCCACGCCTTCAGCAGGATCATTGTTTTCACATCTGAAACGGCTACATGTTCCTTGCAGCTCGGTTTTTGCTAAACGAGCTTCCTTCACGTCCTTGGCCTAAGTCGTTCGAGATCCCAAGCCTGTCCAACTTGGTGGGGAATGAACTGGAGAGAGTACTTTGCCCAGTTAGAGCTCTTAGGTACTATCTAAAAAGGTCTTAACCTTTACAAGGACAATCAGAAGCCTTATAGTGTGCTATCAAGAAACCTTCTTTTCCAAGTTCTAAGAACTCAGTTTCTTACTATTCAGGCTTCTGATTAGAGAAACACATTCTCATCTGAAGGAAGAAGACCTTGCTTTGCTGAAGGTAAGGACACATGAAGTGGGAGCTGTGGCTACTTCAGTGGCCTTCAAACAGAGCCATTCTCTGCAGAGTGTTATGGATGCAACCTATTGGAGAAGCAAGTCAGTGTTCGCATCATTCTATCTCAAAGATGTCCAGTCTCTTTACGAGTACTGCTACACCCTGGGACCATTCGTAGCAACGAATGCAGTAGTAGGCGAGGGCTCAGCCACTACATTCCCATAATCCCATAACCTTTTAACCTTTCTCTTGAATACTTTTTATGGGTTGTACTGTCGGCTAAGAAGCCTTCCACATCCTTGTTGATTTGGCGGGTGGTCAATTCTTTTATTGAGAAGCGCCGAGGTTAAAGGTTGTGATGAGGTCCTTTAGTATGGGTTGCAGCCCTGTATACTTTAGCACCTTTGAGTTGATTCAGCCTTCCAAGAGGAACGCTGCGCTCAGTAAGGAAGACGATCTTATTAAAGGCAGAGTAACGGTTCAAGTCGACTTCCTTACCAGGTACTTATTATTTCATTGTTATTGTGGATAACTGATTATATGAAATACGGGATACTTAGCTATCCTTTAGTCTTGTACACTGGTTTTTCACCCACCCCCCTGGGTGTGAATCAGCTACATGATTATCGGGTAAGTTTAATATTGAAAAATGTTATTTTCATTAGTAAAATAAATTTTTGAATATACTTACCCGATAATCATGATTTAATTGACCCACCCTTCCTCCCCATAGAGAACCAGTGGACCGAGGAAAAAGTGAGGTGGCGTCAACAACAAGTACTGTAGTACCTGGCCACAGGTGGCGCTTGTGAGTACACCCCCTTCTAGTATAGTGATAGCTGGCGTATCCCTCCCGTAGAATTCTGTCGGGCAACGGAGTTGACAGCTACATGATTATCGGGTAAGTATATTCAAAAATTTATTTTACTAATGAAAATAACATATTACGTGAATTGTTGGGTATTGTAAATTTGCAGTTCTCAAGCTTATATTGGATCCAGTGTACTAGAAACTAGGTGAGGTTAGGTTAGGTAGTTATAGAATACATTCCTGTATTTTCAGTTATGTCTGGCCTTGTAGTGCATGTTGTGGGGTTTATTGGTAATGAAGCTGTCTCTGGCCTGGTTAGGGCTTTGTAAACTACAGTCATTTCTTTTAGCGATGCATATTTGCACCGACTCGCGGCGGTGCCCTTTTAGCTCGGAAAAGTTTCCTGATCGCTGATTGGTTAGAATTATGTCGTCCAACCAATCAGCGATCAGGAAACTTTTCCCGAGCTAAAAGGGCACCGCTGCGAGTCGGTGCAAATCTGCATCGCTAAATGAAATTGACTATAGTTAAATTTGCAAGATTTTTACAAGTTATATATTTGAACTATACAGTATAGTATTGAAATTTGTTATGATGTAATTTTTTAATTTGTTTCTGCACAAATACAAATCATCGTCCTTTAATAGGAGTATGACTTCAGTAAAAACTAGAATTTCCGTTTACACTTTTAACGAGGCAGTAGTGGTTGCTGCCGGGTAATGGGGAGGCCCCGCCCACTGCCTGGAAAAGTGGGGCTCGCTTTGATTTTGGCCTCCAGATCTTTTGCTTTTACTTTCAGGTTGAATAGATGTTTTTGAAAACAATTTTGTTCGAGGGTTATTTATGGAAGATGGTAAGGATAGGCAGTGTTTCCTGATAACTGTGAATGACTTTGCTAAAGTCAAAAATTTTGTGAAGGGTATTTATTTACCCCTGTCATCGTCTACGTAGTTGTTTGCGGTTAACTTTATACATAAGCTACTGTACCGATTTTGACCAAACTTGTTAATCATGTTGGGTATGACCCAAGGATAAATCTGTAACATTTTGGATAAAGTACATCGAAGTACAAGTACGCAGCAGTACTTTGAGAATAATCACAATGTTAAGTAAATGGCAAATATTTTGTTAGTTTATTTTTTGTGTGACTAATACTACGCAAAAACTGCCAAACCAATTTCAATTAAACTTGGTCGATATGTGTGGTATGACCCAAGGACAAATCCATTAGATTTTGAATAAAAGACATCGAAGTACAGCATACTCGGTGGAGTTTAGCAAATTAAGACGACTTTGCATTGCAGAGGTAGGCTATGCTCTCTACTGCATACCCCTCTAGTTACAGTATGTAATGGTGGTCTTTGCTACTTGCAGTTATCCAACATACTTTTTACTGTCTGTTGCTGTTCTAATCCTTGTCTTTGGAGCCGTAAAACTATGATAACGTGATCGCTGTGATACATTGCATTTGTGGTAATTAGATAAAACCGAAATATAAAAAAACTTTTATCTGAAGCAATTAGGCAAATTATAGAGCCATTAGCATTGCATGATCTAGTGTTAGTTGAAAACAATTTATTTTCCAATTAGGTAAAAATTTTCACCAACTGTTCTTAACGAGTGTACGTGACGCGTCAAAAAGGACTGCTAAATATTTAGATAGATGGGCACGCATTCACACACACATTCAACCCTTCCCACACACTCCCCCTTTTCTAAATTACAGTCCGTTGGTTCAGCAATTTGTGTTGTTCCGAGTGTACATCTTGGGGTACCCTCTCTCACACAAGGGAATGACTACTCCCTCCTCTTCCCCCTGATTGTGACAGGATATAAATATATATATATATATATATATATATATATGTATATATATATATATATATATATATATATATTTATATATATACAGTATATATATATATATATATATATATATATATATATATATTTATATATATACAGTATATATGTATATATATATATATATATATATATATATATATATATATATATATATATATATATATACATATATACGTACAGTATATATATATATATATATATATATATATATATATATATATATATATATATATATATATATACACAGTGAACCCTCGTTTATCGCGGTAGATAGGTTCCAGACCCGGCCGTGATAGGTGAAAATCCGCGAAGTAGTGACACCATATTTACCTATTTATTTAACATGTATATTCAGACTTTTAAAACCTTCCCTTGTACGTAGTACTGTTAACAAACTACCCTTTAATGTACAGAACACTTAATGCATGTACTACAGTACCCTAAACTAAAACAGGCACAAATATTAAAGGCGATTTTATATCATGCATTTCCTAAACACGCCAAAAAGCACGATAAAAAATGGCAACCAATGTTTTGTTTACATTTATCTCTGATCATAATGAAGAAACAAACGCATTTACACATCTGTGTATAGGTTAGTTTTTGCATCGATTATATTGATTATTCAGTACAGTATGTTGATTTTGTTATTACCAATGTTTTACTTAATTTTTCTTAGGACCTCCAAATGAGATGTTTTTCTTTATGACGCCGCCTGAAACGACGGCGTAATAAAGTACGCTCAGTAAACAAACGAAGGCATTTAACTTGCATGATGAAAGTGATAAATAATGATATTACAGTAAAAGCTTTTAGAAAATATGTTATTACAAATATTATTTACCGTATCTATATAAAATCATACATACGTAGCAAAGCAGGAAAACAATTTACGAGAGAGAGAGAGAGAGAGAGAGAGAGAGAGAGAGAGAGAGAGAGAGAGAGAGAGAGAGAGAGAGAGAGAGAGTTGTTTTACGTACGTAAATGTAAATTTCAAACAAAAAAAAATAGCCCCATTTCATATAAAATAGGTTATTACAAATATTTTACTTTATCATATTACAGTAGTCTGTATAATACTGTAAAGTTCAGTACAGTATGTTGTTGTTATAGTCGTGGCGATGAAATTCTCACGAAACAAAAACACGGCATTCAATTACAACAGCTGATTCATTCTCTCTCTTTCTCTCTCTCTCTCTCTCTCTCTCTCCTCTCTCTCTCTCTCTCTCTCTCTCTCTCTCTCTCTCTCTCTCTCTCTCTTTGTGTTTTACAATACTTACATATAGATGAAGAAACTAAAATTAGTTTTCTTAGTGTCAATTAAATACGAAATGAAAAAATTATGCCGAGTTTACATCCATTTCAATCGTTGCTAAAAATACGACATCCGATTTCATCAGCAAACCACTATATTTTGGGAAACATCATTTTATTCTAGAAAATTGTTACTCTTTAAATAGTTAGTTGCATATTAAGAAAGCATGTACTTTTGTTTTTAAATTTCGGGTGTGTTTTAAAAATCGAGTATTGTTGACTTCTTTTTGTTTTACTTTTGGCTGTGATTAGATCAGCTGACGTGTAGCTGCCGCTCTTGAGAGTGTACGAATACACTAACAAAGTATCGTTTATACCATTTCTTAACTTATTCAAACCGTCTACAGTATACAGTTGATATTACATAAGCACCAATGTGTTATAACCTATAAAATTTTTTTGTTTATTACATTTAAAACAACACACACACACACTCTCTCTCTCTCTCTCTCTCTCTCTCTCTCTCTCTCTCTCTCTCTCTGTGGGCTACTTTTCACTACCTCCCATTCCTTACCTCTCTCTATCTCTCTAACAAATGATATCTTTGTTGCTCCTCAAAGTTTCATTTATATTGAAAATTAATCATGATTCAATTTTCCTTACTTTCTTCTATCTCGCACCATCGGTCACATCGCGGTATTTTCGAAATTTCCGGAAAATCCGCGATATATGTATATACATGCGTTATGAAAAAAATCCGCGAAGTGGTGAATCCGCGATGGTCGAACCGCGAAGTAGCGAGGGTTCACTGTATACATATATATGTATATACATATATATATATATATATATATATATATATATATACACAGTATATATATATATATATATATATATACATATATATGTATATATATATATATATATATATATATATATATATATAAATATTATATATACAGTATATGTATATATATACAGTGATACCTCTGGATACGAAAGTTTCTGCTTACGAAAAATTCAGGATGCGAAAAGTGATTCAAAGATTTTTATGCCCCAGTATACGAATAAAATTTCAGAATACGAAAACCTTACGAGATCCCAACTCTTCGCCAAGAGTAATTTTAAAAAGTGCGCGCCGCCACACTTTGAACTTGGGTAGACTCACTTACAGCCTCCCGCTCACCCATTAGTTATCTCCCTACTCAGACGCTAGCTGACGCCATAAGATCCTGCTTTCCTATTGGTCGGCAACCATCCCAACTTGCTTACGGACGGGCGTTCATCTCTCTCTCTCTCTTTTCGTTCCGACCGCGGTATCGTTAACAGACATTGTGTGCTTTCGCTTGTTTGACGTAGTGTTAATATGCAGTACATTCGTACGCCACGTGTATTGTTATTAAACATTCGTTACTGTGCACTGTACTGTATTAGTGTTTACTATACATAGTACTGTATATAACGTACGTAGTGTATTATATTACTTATTACTGTAGCCATGGGTCCCAAGAATGTTGCCGAAGGAAAGAAGAAGAAGACGATGCTCTCGATGGAGACGAAACTTGAAATCGTAAAAAAGTACAAGTCTGGCATGCGTTTAAGTGCGATCGCCAAGGAGTATGGCCGGAATCCATCTACGATAGGCACCATCCTGAAGCAGAAGGCGGCCATCAAAGCAGCGACACCTTCTAAGGGCGTCACTATTTTCTCCAACAAGAGAACCCACGTGCATGACGAGATGGAGAGGCTGCTTCTTGTGTGGATCAAGGACAAAGAGATCTCAGGAGACACCATCACTGAGACTACAATTTGCCAGAAGGCCTCCGCCATTTTCGGTGATCTCGTGCGTTCTCAGGCCGAAGGAGGGGCAGGAGAAGGAACATCCCAGCAGGAACCCCCAGAGTTCAAGGCTTCTCGTGGGTGGTTCGAGAAATTCAAGAAAAGGACTGGCATTCATTCAGTGGTACGGCATGGGGAGGCAGCCAGCTCGGACACGAAGGCCGCCGAAGCCTTTGTTGACTCTGCAGGAAGGCTACAGTTCGCAGCAAGTTTTCAATTGCGACGAAACTGGACTTTTTTGGAAGAAAATGCCTCGTCGGACGTTCATCACGGCGGAGGAGAAGAGGCTACCTGGACATAAGCCTATGAAGGACAGGCTTACCCTTGCTTTTTGTGCAAACGCCAGTGGGGACTGCAAGATAAAGCCCCTGCTGGTATACCATTCAGAAAATCTCCGAGCCTTCAAAGCCCACAAAGTCATCAAGGAGAACCTTCCCGTGATGTGGAGGGCGAATGCTAAAGCCTGGGTAACGAGGCAACTTTTCATTGATTGGGTGAATGTCTGCTTCGGTCCGACTGTCCGAAAATATTTGGAAGAAAAGTGCCTCCCTATGAAATGTCTGCTGGTGTTGGACAATGCTCCAGCTCACCCTCCTGGCCTCGAGGAATATCTTCTGGCCAAGTATTCCTTCATAAAGGTCCTATATCTACTGCCTAACACCACCCCTCTCCTCCAGCCCATGGACCAGCAAGTTATTTCAAATTTTAAAAAATTGTACACAAAGCATCTCTTCCAGAGATGTTTCCAAGTCACAGAGAGTACAAACCTCACTCTGCGTGAATTTTGGAAAGATCACTTTAACATCGTGATATGCCTCAAACTCATCGATCTCGCTTGGCAGGAAGTTTCGAGGCGTACCCTGAACTCATCTTGGAGGAAGCTGTGGCCTGATGCTGTCTCTGCACGAGACTTCGAGGGGTTCGGGAAGCCTGGAGGCGAAGCCGAGATCGTTGACGATCCTGAACCAATTCAGCAGTCTGAGGTGGCTGACATCGTACATCTTGGTACGTCCATGGGGCTGGAAGTTAGCGCGGAGGATATAGATGAACTTATCGAGGAGCACCACGAGGAGTTGACGACGGACGACCTGAAGGAGTTGGAGACGATGCAAGTGATTGATGTTCAAGAGTATTTCTCTAGCGGTGATGAGGAGGATGTTACACCTTTGAAAATGGCAGACATCAAGGAAATTCTCGCATGTTTCCATAAAATGGCAGACTACGTCGAAAAGGAACATCCAGAAAAAGTTTAAACCAACCGTGCGCTTCAACACTGCAATGACGTTTGCCTAACGCATTTTAGAAATGTGTTGAAAAGTAGGCAGAAACAAGCTTCAATGGATAGTTTCTTATTAAAGAGGCCAGCGGTATTAGTAGGCCAAGACGAAGGTGAAAGTGAAGAAAAGAAACAGAAAAGAGGAAGGGATGAAGAATTAGAAGGTGAAAGTAAAGAAAAGAAACAGAAAAAAGAAAGTGATGAAGAAGTAAAAGAGATTTAGAAAATATGAAAAACGTAAAGTTATAAAAAAGCAAAAAAAAAAAAATTCAATTTTAAGTTTTATGTTACCGTTAAGTGTTAAAGTAATTTTTTCTTTCATTTTATAGTTTTCCATACGTAATGTTAAGTGTTAATTATTTCTGCCATTTTTTTATTTCGTAAAGTTTAAGTGTTAATGTGTTAAGTGTGTAAATTACTGTACGTAGTCTGTCACTTGTTACGTTTTCTGCCTTATGCCATCCTCCTCTGCCGCGACTTCGCTATCGGACATCGTCTCAATCAAAAGGTAAGTTTCAACTTTTTTGTTACACTAATTAACTGTAACCAGAGTATCAATCCTTAATTTAGGTGTACGTACAGGTAACAATACACCTTCACTGATCCAAATGCTTTACATACAGTACCGTAACTTTCATACAGTAGTAAAGAAAACGGACCGTTTTCTTAGGGCTTGGGGGGGATAACTAGGCTATAACTACATTATTGAATAATCTCATAGTGGTTTCTGGAATGGATTAGGCTGTTTTTAACGGTTGGGTTAATTATTGAATGATAGAAATGGCTGCATTGCATGTTTATTACTACAGTTTAGCATGTTTATGGAAGAAAAGGTGTCTTCTCGTAAGGCTTGGAACGGATTAGGCTATTTACATGTAAAACGCGACTCAGGATACGAAAAAAATCAGGATACGAAACCGTATCCTGAACGGATTACTTTCGTATCCTGAGGCATCACTGTATATATATATATATATATATATATATATATATATATATATATATATATATATATACAGTAGGGTCCCGAATTAAGCGTGTTCGAATTACACGATTCCCCTTTTCCGCGATCGCTATTTTTCAAAAATAAATTTTCTGTATCTACGAGGCTGTTCAAAGTTCGCGAGTCAAGCACTACAAAATGTATCAAATCTTTTGTCTTTTTAAGTATATTGGTAGCCCTAAATACGGTGATTTATAATAAATGTTACAAAACAATATTAACATTACATTTCATTAACATAATTTCATAATGAATAGCCTATTTAAGGATAAAATTCCACATCAACAATTAAATCAACTGTTAACTGTGCGAGTCCAGCTGACAAAATGTAAACAGAAATGTGGTTACGTTCTCGGCAATCTTTATCTTTCTCCAACCTTACGATAATTGTAATGGTAGTGTTAATGATGGTATATTAAAGCATTATTTTTGTTTAGTACAGTATATTTAAAAGCCTTATTTTTCCCTCTGGGAGTTCAAGGTTTTCACGAGTAGACTGGGTTCGTTTATCGGCAGTGAATAGCCTAAACTTCGGTAACCAGTCGTCAATATTTTGTCATATTTTAAACAGTATACATTTGATTTGCAAACATTGGTTTTGTAGAGTAGACGGTAAAATAAAATATATATATATATATATATATATATATATATATGTATATATATATATATATATATATATATATATATATATATATATATATATATATATATATATATATATATATATATATAGAGAGAGAGAGAGAGAGAGAGAGAGAGAGATTTGATGGCAGAAATCTCTCTCTCTCTCTCTCTCTCTCTCTCTCTCTCTCTCTCTCTCTCTCTCTCACCGTAAGAAATAAAACCATAGTTCACATATGGCAACTTGAGTTTAAGAATGAAATTAACATGAATATTGTTAGTTGTGGCGATCAATTCCTCGCTTCAGGGGGTACACGAAACAAAAACACGACATTCAATTACAACAGCTGATCTCTCTCTCTCTCTCTCTCTCTCTCTCTCTCTCTCTCTCTCTCTCTCTCTCTCTCTCTCTCGTTATACAATACTTACAAATAGATGAAGAAACCAAAATCGGTTTTCTTGAAGTGTCAATTAAATACAAAACGAAAAAATTATACCGTGTATACATCCATTTCAATCATAGCTTAAAATACGGTAACCGATTTCGTCCGCAAACCACTATTTTTTAGGAAACACCATTCTATTCCAGAAAATTTTTACTCTTTAAATGTCAATTGCGCTATAATAAAACATGTACTTATGTTGTTAAATTTCGGGTGTGTTTTAAAAAATCGAGTATTGCTAACTTATTTTTGTTTTACTTTTGGCTGTGATCACATCAGCTGATGTCTAGCTTCCGCGCGAATACAATAACAAAGAATTGTTTACACCATTTCTTAACTTATTCAAACCATCTATACAGTTAATATTACATAAACACCAATGTGTTATAACCTATCATATTTATTGTTTAGTACTTTAAAACCATCCCTCTCTCTCTCTCTCTCTCTCTCTCTCTCTCTCTCTCTCTCTCTCACATCGAACGTTATAGCGGTAACCTAATTGTTCGGTGACTTTAAAAATAGGCCTAGTACTTTCTTCTTTTACCTTTTTTGCATATGGATCCATAATTGAGGTGGGTACAAGTTGACTTATAACTGAAGTTATGAAAAGTATTTTGGATATGGAAAGGACAATTATCTTTCGTAACAGTTTAGAATTATCGTAAGTTATCACTCTGTCATTAGCGGCAGTTAGCTATTGTGGATTAAACGCATAAGGAAAAAAAAAATTTCCAGCTTTGCTACGAATTTAGGAATTTATATGGACACGGTAAGTAAAATATTTGTAATAACATGTTTACTAAATGTTTGTAATATCATTAGGTATGACTTAGATCATGTGTGTTTAATGCATTCGTTTGTTTATTATGATCGAAGATGGAGCGTAAACAAATGGAAGGTTTCCGTTTCAGGCGGCATCATAAAGAAAAACATTTCATAAATGGCATTCATTTCATTTATTTGAAAGTTCTAATAAAAAATAATTAGAACATTGGTAATAACAAATTCAACATATAATCTATACTTGGTAAAATTGCTGTCAATTCAAAAACACAGATGTATAAATGCGTCTGTTTCTTCGTTGTGATCAGAGATAAACGTAAACAAAACATTGGTTGTCGTTTTCTATTGTGCTTTTTAGCGTGTTTAGGAAACGCATGATATAAAATCGCCTTTATTTTGATAATTCTGGATTTTCAATCATACAACAAGCTAGTCTATAGAGTGATGGTTTTGCTATTCACCAGTTGTATTATACAATAGATATGACAAACATTAAAATTTGTCTGTATTTTGGGTTGTGTTATAACGGGAAATATATGGTGTTTACACCTATCCTGGTTGTAATTTTAACCATTTTTCAAGTTATTAGAACTTTAAAGTATATTAAATGTTTTATTTATTTACAAGAACAATTTGATATTATAAAGAAATACAGTATAGTACAAGGAAAGTATTGGAAATGGGTAGTAAACACATTTGAAAAGGCAAATTGCTGGTTGCCATGGCCGCATTGGAATTATTTCTGTTAGTTGTGTTTCGAAATTCGCGATTTTCCATTTACACGAGGTCATTAATCGACCAAATTCTCGCATAATTCGGGACCCTACTGTGTATATATATATATATATATATATATATATATATATATATATATATATATATATATATATATATATATATAGATAGATAGATAGATAGATAGATAGATATTTCTTTCCTGTCACAATTTATAAATGTAAATATTATATAATTCCTACACATGTTATTTACTTGACCTTTCCCCCTAAGATCATCCCCCTGAATTTCTCAAAAAGGGCTTTGGGAAGGATTCCGGGAGTGTGTGTGTGTCACAAGGTGGAAATCCTGTAGACGATTTTTATCCTCGATTTGAAACTGAGGTTTCAAAAGTCGTTCCATTTTGGCCAGGGAATGTGTTGAACCTCCCAGGCGTGGCCAACGCTATACGCTCGATTTTCTTTTGATTTTAAGGGTCTCTATTGGAGAATTTTGCAAATTATATTTTTCAATATTTAACTTAGCCGGTGATTATATAAGCTGCAGCTCTGCTGCTCGACAGAAAACTCTACGTTAAAAATCCGCCAGCAATCGCTATACAGGTAGGGGGTGTACTTCAACAGTGCCATCTGTCGTGCAGGTACTCAGTACTCAATGTAAACAAAGAACTCAATTTTCTCTCTGTCGTGCCACCGGCAAGACCTACTAATTCGCTGTTGCTAACTGGATTGGTTTTCACAACTATTTGGTGAAGTACACGTTTCTAGTTTTGAGCTTTCGCTGTGCAGGCTTTCTCTTCAATAAATCCTTGCATTCTTTTTTTGATATCGGATTATTTGTTGATGACTTTGGATAGTTTTTGAATTCCCCTTTGACCAATTCAAAATGGCTGACCTTTCTCAAGTCCCTAAATTCAGGAAGTGTAATGCTAGGGACTGTTCAAGGCGTCTTCCGAAGGCCTCTATCTATCCTCACACCGTTTGTTCCAATTGTCGGGATAAAACCTGTCAATTGGAAGATCGATGTGAGGAATGCGTTGGGCTTTCGGAATTCGATTTTATCGAATTCCAGAAATATACACGTAGGCTAGAGAGAGATAGAGTCAGGAGAAGTTCATCTCGCTCCGTTGAATTTTCCTCTCCTCATGCCCCACAACCTATTCCTTCCCCTGTAGTGGTTGCTCCTAATCCCCCTTCTGGCACTCAAGAACCTTCGATGGCAGATATGATGCGTGCCATCCAAGCTCTGGGTGAGAGAGTCGAGTCCTTGGCTAGTGACCGTAACCAGCTCATGGCGGACGTCAAGGAGCTGAAGTGTAAGAGTGCAGTGGGTAGTGATAAAGTGAGTGATAGTGTTGTGGATAGTGTTGCGCTTGAGGGTTCGTCTGTTCGTGCCTGTCGTCCTCCTAGTCCGGGACCTCTTGCAAGCTCCCAAGTCCAGGGGAGAAGCAATGTCGTACGACCAAAGGGTTCGAGAGGCTTTAATCAGCGAACAGACGTTCCCTCCGTGGTTTCGGGCGTATCTACCCAAGATCGCCCCACCCACACAGAGACGAGAGAGCCCATTTATTCCTCGTCTGCGGAAGAGGTTTCTCGTAAGAAACCATGGACCAAGGTCTCGCGGCCTCTTAAGCGCAAGTCGGTCCCTTCCGCGCAAGTCCAACGGCCCAGTTGTAGCCACTGGGTCAGTTCGGACTCGCTGCAGTCTTCTGATGACTGCTCACCTCCTAAGAGAGGCAAAGCGGTACCGCCTCAGGCAGTCACACCGTCTGTCGCCGCACCTGCTCCTGTAGACCCTAAGTGGTCTTTGCTGCAGACCATGCAGTATCAGTTAACGTCTCTGATGCAGGACTTTCGTGCGGAGAAGGTTGATGCTGCACCAACCTCTTGCCTACAACCAACCACGGTTGTGCGTCCTGTGGACGCTGAGGCGACCTTCTTCCGCACTCCAGCTGAGAGAGTCCCGCCACCCATGCGTTCCAGTGTACCCTGCCAGCCGCATGTTGACGTTCAGCGACGCACGGAACCTTCCGTTGACGTTCGCGAGGTACAACAACCGTCAAAGTTGTTTTGTTTTGACGCGGTGCGTCAACCTCCGCAACCCAGTGTGGTTGCCTCTGCTCGCCCACATCAGACTAGACAGTCTGGAGTAGACGCTGTGCGTCCCCGCGCTGTTATGGTTGTTGCCAGCTCACAGACTGGGCAACAGTTCCATGACGTTGCGTCCGGTTCAGTCACGCGTGCACCCGTGCGACCGGACTCAGCTGACCAACCGATTCCTACTCCTTTGCCGCTTCCTCCTCAATTCTCGGATGATGGACTCTCTGATGATGACGATGCGGCACACGTTGATGAACCACATTCGGACCTTGACGAACCCAAGACCACGCAACCCTCTTTGGACTTTAGAAAAGTTCTTGCTCTGTTCAAAGAGATGTATCCGGACCAGTTTGTGTCTGTGGCTCCACGCTCTCCTCCGTCAGAGTTTGCTTTAGGTACACAGTCATCCTCGCCTGCCTTTACGAAACTCGTCCTCGCACGCTCGTCCAAGAGAGCTTTACGAGTTTTAGGAGATTGGATGCAGTCCAAAAGGAGTCTAGGGAAGACAGCCTTTACGTTTCCCCCTGCTAAACTCTCTTCCAGATCGAGCGTCTGGTATGCCACGGGAGAAGTTCTCGGCTTGGGAGTTCCTGCCTCTGCCCAGGGCGACTTCTCAAGTCTTGTAGACTCTCCCCGCAGGCTAGCCATGAGACGCTCTAAGATTTGCTGGTCACCTTCGGACCTAGACCATCTGTTGAAAGGAGTATTTAGAGCCTTCGAGGTCTTTAACTTTTTGGACTGGTGTCTGGGAGCTTTGAGCAGGAAGATCTCCCCTTCTGACAAGGAATCTTCCTTGCTCATAATGTCCTGCATGGACAAGGCCATACGTGACGGATCTAGTGAGCTTGCGGCTTCGTTCGTATCCGGGGTCCTCAAGAAACGTGAGAACCTTTGCTCTTTCCTGTCAGCTGGAGTGACACCGTGTCAAAGATCAGAACTTCTGTTTGCTCCTCTCTCAAAGTGCCTTTTTCCAGAGGACTTGATTAAGGAGATTGCTGCTTCTTTGATTCAGAAGGACACTCATGACCTGGTTGCGTCCTCTGCCCGCAAAGCCACCCCTTTGCCTACCTTGTCAAGACCCAGGATGGACACTCCAGCGTCCAGATTTATTCCGCCCTTTCGTGGCAGAGCCTCCAGCAGAGGAGGTGCTCGTGCCGAAGGGAGACGTGGGATGAAGAAAGGAACCAAGTCCTTTAAAGGCATAGTCTGACTGCCACCTTCTTCAGACAGCAGTGGGAGCCAGACTCAAGAACTTCTGGCAGACCTGGGAGAAGAGAGGCGCAGATGCACAATCTGTGAAGTTGCTCAGAGAGGGGTACAAGATCCCGTTTGTACGAAAACCCCCTCTAGCAACGTCTCCCATCGATCTCTCTCCCAGGTACAGAGAGGAAGACAAGAGACGAGCATTGAAGCAGGAGGTGTCTCTCTTGCTAGAAAAGGGAGCGGTAGTCAAAGTCCTGGACCATCAATCCCCGGGCTTCTACAACCGTCTCTTCTTAGTGGTAAAGAAGACAGGAGGGTGGAGGCCGGTGCTAGACGTCAGTGCGCTGAATGTCTTTGTCACAAAGCAGACGTTCGCCATGGAGACCACAAAGTCCGTTCTAGCAGCGGTCAGAAAGGAAGACTGGATGGTCTCTTTAGACCTAAGGGACGCATACTTTCACGTCCCCATCCACCCAGACTCCCAACCTTTTCTGAGATTCGTTTACGAAAAGGTTGTCTACCAGTTTCAAGCCCTGTGCTTTGGCCTAAGCACAGCTCCTCTTGTGTTTACGAGGCTGATGAGGAATATAGCCAAATTCCTTCATTTAGCGGACATCAGAGCCTCCCTCTATTTGGACGACTGGCTTCTAAGAGCTTCTTCCAGTCGTCGCTGTCTGAAGGATCTAAAGTGGACTCTAGATCTGACCAAGGAATTGGGTCTCCTGGTCAATATGGAAAAGTCTCAACTGGTCCCATCCCAAACTATTGTGTATTTAGGGATGGAGATTCACAGTCAAGCTTTTCGGGCTTTTCCGTCGGCCCCCAGAACAAGTCAAGCCCAGGTATGCATCCAGAACATGCTGAAGAAGGAACGATGTTCAGTCAGGCAGTGGATGAGTCTGATAGGGACACTATCATCCCTGGAACAGTTCGTTTCGTTAGGAAGACTACACCTCCGTCCCCTTCAATATCACTTAGCTGTTTACTGGAAAAAGGACAAGACGCTAGAAGCGGTCTCGATCCCCATTTCCGAGAAGATGAAGTCTTCCCTGACTTGGTGGAAGGACAGTATCAGCCTCAGAGAGGGTCTGCCCCTGGCTGTTCAGACTCCCAACCACGTTTTCTTCTCGGACGCATCGGACACGGGCTGGGGCGCGACGTTAGACGGTCGGGAATGCTCGGGAACTTGGAACTTGAGTCAAAGAACGTTGCATATCAACTGCAAGGAGCTACTGGCAGTTCATCTGGCCTTGAAAAGCTTCAAGTCTCTCCTTCAAGGCAAAGTGGTGGAGGTGAACTCGGACAACACTACGGCTTTGGCGTACATCTCCAAGCAAGGAGGGACCCACTCTATGACGTTGTACGAGATCGCAAGGGACCTCCTCACCTGGTCAAAAGATCTAAACCTTTCTCTAGTAACGAGGTTCATCCAAGGCAACTTGAATGTCATGGCAGATTGCCTCAGTCGGAAGGGACAAATCATTCCAACAGAATGGACCCTACACAAGGATGTGTGCAAGAGACTGTGGGCCACATGGGGCCAGCCTACCATAGATCTCTTCGCAACCTCGATGACCAAGAGGCTCCCAATATATTGCTCACCAATCCCGGACCCAGCAGCAGTTCATATAGATGCCTTTCTACTGGATTGGTCACATCTAGACCTATATGCATTCCCCCCGTTCAAGATTGTCAACAAGGTACTGCAGAAGTTCGCCTCTCACGAAGGGACAAGGTTGACGTTAGTTGCTCCCCTCTGGCCCGCGAGAGAATGGTTCACCGAGGTACTTCAATGGCTAGTGGACGTTTCCAGAACTCTTCCTCTAAGGGTGGACCTTCTACGTCAGCCACACATAAAGAAGGTACACCAAGGCCTCCACGCTCTTCGTCTGACTGCCTTCAGACTATCGAAAGACTCTCGAGAGCTAGAGGCTTTTCGAAGGAGGCAGCCAGGGCGATTGCTAGAGCAAGGAGGACATCCACTCTTAGAGTCTACCAGTCGAAGTGGGAAGTCTTCCGAAACTGGTGCAAGTCAGTATCAGTATCCTCGACCAGTACCTCTGTAACTCAAATAGCTGACTTCCTTTTATACCTGAGGAAAGAAAGATCTCTTTCAGCTCCCACTATCAAGGGTTACAGAAGCATGTTGGCATCAGTCTTCCGTCACAGAGGCTTAGATCTTTCCAACAACAAAGATCTACAGGACCTCCTTAAGTCTTTTGAGACCACGAAGGAGCGTCGTTTGGCTACACCTGGTTGGAATTTAGACGTGGTACTAAGATTCCTTATGTCAGAAAGGTTCGAGCCACTACAATCAGCCTCTTTTAAAGATCTCACTTTGAAGACTCTTTTCCTCGTCTGCTTAGCCACAGCTAAAAGAGTCAGTGAGATTCACGCCTTCAGCAGGAACATCGGATTTTCATCTGAAACGGCTACATGTTCTTTACAGCTTGGTTTTCTAGCCAAAAACGAGCTACCTTCTCGTCCTTGGCCGAAATCGTTCGATATTCCAAGCCTATCAAATATGGTTGGAAATGAACTAGAAAGAGTCTTATGCCCTGTTAGAGCTCTTAAGTTCTATTTAAGACGAACTAAACCTTTACGAGGACAGTCAGAAGCTTTATGGTGTTCTGTTAAGAAACCATCTTTGCCTATGTCAAAGAATGCCTTATCCTATTTTATCAGACTGTTAATACGAGAAGCTCATTCCCATCTGAGTGAGGAAGACCAAGCTTTGCTGAAGGTAAGGACACATGAAGTTAGAGCTGTCGCAACTTCAGTGGCCTTTAAACAAAATAGATCTCTGCGAAGTATAATGGACGCAACCTATTGGAGAAGCAAGTCAGTGTTCGCGTCTTTTTATCTTAAAGATGTCCAGTCTCTTTACGAGAACTGCTACACCCTGGGACCATTCGTAGCAGCGAGTGCAGTAGTGGGTGAGGGCTCAACCACTACATTCCCCTAATTCCATAACCTTTTTAATCTTTCTCTTGAAATGTTTTTATTGTTGTTTTTGGGTTGTCCGGAAGGCTAAGAAGCCTTTCGCATCCTGGTTGATTTGGCGGGTGGTCAAATTCTTTACTTGAGAAGCGCCTAGATTAGAGGTTTTGATGAGGTCCTTTAGTATGGGTTGCAACCCTTGATACTTCAGCTCCTAGGGGTCGCTCAGCATCCTAAGAGGATCGCGAGGCTCCGTAAGGAAGACGTACTTAAAAAGGCAGAGTAATTGTTCAAGTCGACTTCCTTACCAGGTACTTATTTATTTTATTTTTGTTATTTTGATAACTGCTAAAATGAAATAAAAAATCCTTAGCTCATAATAATGTAAACATTTATTGCTGGTCTCTACCCACCCCCCTGGGTGTGAATCAGCTTATATAATCACCGGCTAAGTTAAATATTGAAAAATGTTATTTTTATAATAAAATAAATTTTTGAATATACTTACCCGGTGATTATATATTAAAGGACCCTCCCTTCCTCCCCAATAGAGACGCAGTGGACCGAGGAGAAAATTGAGTTCTTTGTTTACATTGAGTACTGAGTACCTGCACGACAGATGGCGCTGTTGAAGTACACCCCCTACCTGCATAGCGATCGCTGGCGGATTTTTAACGTAGAGTTTTCTGTCGAGCAGCAGAGCTGCAGCTTATATAATCACCGGGTAAGTATATTCAAAAATTTATTTTATTATAAAAATAACATATTTTTTAAAATGTGTTTTTTTAGTTTCTTAAAGATTTTGGTTCTTTGTATTTGAAGTTTGAAAGCGAACATTCGTATTTTGCTTTTAAGGGTCTTTTTTTTTTTTTTTTTTTTCTTTTTTTGTCGAATTTTGCGAATTATACTTTTTTATATTTTTTTTTTTAGTTTCTTGAAGTATTTGGTCCTTTATATTTGAAATTAAAATGTGAATATTCATATTTTGCTTTTAAGGGTCCTTTTTTTTGGTCGAATTTTGCGAATTATACATTTTTTAGAATATTTTTTTTTTTGGTTTCTTGAAGTATTTGATTCTTTTATATTTGAAGTTGAAAAGCGAACATTCGTATTTCGCTTCTAAGGGTATATTTTTTTTTGATCGAATTCATGCGAATTATACTTTTTTTTTATAATTCTTTTTCTTAGTTTATTTAAGTATTTGGTTATTTCTATTTGAAGTTTAAAATCGAACTTTCTTATTTTGCTTCTAAAGGTCTGTTTTTATCGATTTTTGAGAATATAATTTTTTTTAAGAATGTGTATTTTTTTAGTTCATTGAAGTATTTGTTCATTTCTAATTGAAGTTTAAACACGAATATTCGTTTTTTGTATGTGATTCATTATGAAGTTGAAAATTGATTTAATATAAACGTTTCTGGGTTGGATTTTTAAAATGTGTTTTGAGTTTTAAGGTCACTCAGGAAATTTAATATGAACAATTCTGAGTTTTTTTTTTTTTAAAATAGGCCTATGCTTTGAGTTTGAAGATTTGAAGGTCGCTCACAAAATTTGATATAGACATTTTTTTTTTCTAAATATGCTTTGAGTTTAAAGGTATAAAGGTCGCTCATGAAATTTGATATAGACATTTCTGTGTTGGTTTTTTTAAATATGTTTTGAGTTTAAAGGTTTAAAGGTCGCTCATGAAATTTGATATAGACATTTCTTGTTTTTTTTTTTTTCTAAATAGGCTTTGAGTTTAAAGGTATAAAGGTCGATCTTGAAATTTGATATAGACATTCCTGGGTTGTTTTTTTTAAATATGCTTTCAGTTTAAAGGTTTAAAGGTCGCTCTTGAAATTTGATATAGACATTTCTGTTTTTTTTTTTTTTTCTAAATATGCTTTGAGTTTAAAGGTATAAAGGTCGCTCACGAAATTTGATATAGACATTTTTGGGTTGTTTTTTCTAAATATGCTTTCAGTTTAAAGGTTTAAAGGTCGCTCTTGTAATTTTATATAGACATTTCTGGGTTAGTTTTTTTTTGAGTTTAAAAGTTTAAAGGTCGCTCATGAAATTTTATGTAGACATTTCTGGGTTATTTTTTCTAAATATGCTTTGAGTTTAAAGGTTCAAAGGTCGCTCTTGAAATTTGATTTAGACATTTCTGAGTTGGTTTGTTAAAATATGTTTTGAGTTTAAAGGTCGCTCTTGGAATTTGATATAGACATTTCTGGGTTAGTTTTTTAAATATGTTTTGAGTTTAAAGGTTTAAAGGTCGATCTTGAAATTTGATATAGACATTTCTGGGTTTTTTTCCCCCTAAATATGCTTTGAGTTTAAAGGTATAAAGGTCGACCTTGAAATTTGATATAGACATTTCTGGGTTGGTTTTTTAAATATGTTTTGAGTTTAAAGGTTTAAAGGTCGCTCATGAAATTTGATATAGACATTTTTTTTTTTTTTTTCTAAATAGGCTTTGAGTTTAAAGGTATAAAGGTCGACCTTGAAATTTGATATAGACATTTCTGGGTTGGTGTTTTAAATATGTTTTGAGTTTAAAGGTTTAAAGGTCGCTCATGAAATTTGATATAGACATTTCTTGTTTTTTTTTTTTGTTTTTTTTTCTAAATAGGCTTTGAGTTTAAAGGTATAAAGGTTGACCTTGAAATTTGATATAGACATTTCTGGGTTGGTTTTTTAAATATGTTTTGAGTTTAAAGGTTTAAAGGTCGCTCATGAAATTTGATATAGACATTTCTTGTTTTTTTTGGGTTTTTTTTTCTAAATAGGCTTTGAGTTTAAAGGTATAAAGGTCGACCTTGAAATTTGATATAGACATTTCTGGGTTGGTTTTTTAAATATGTTTTGAGTTTAAAGGTTTAAAGGTCTCTCATGAAATTTGATTTAGACATTTCTGTGTTGGTTTTTAAAATATACTTTGAGTTTAAAGGTTTAAAGTCGTCTCATGAAATTTGATTTAGACATTTCTGTGTTGGTTTGTTAAAATATGTTTTGAGTTTAAAGGTCGCTCATGGAATTTGATATAGACATTTCTTGGTTGGTTTTTTGAAATATGTTTTGAGCTTAAAAGTCCGAAGGTCGCCCTTGAAATTTGATATAAACATTTGTTTTTTTAAATGTATTATTAGTTTAAAGGTCACTCATAAATGGTAGAGACAACAGACCCTGACAATGCCTCAGAGACTGACCATATACACATATGATCAGCACCCAAACCTCCTCTCCATCAAGTTAGGACCAAGGAGGGCCAGGCATTGGCTGCTGAGGACCCGGCAGATAGACTTATAGACTCCCCTAATCGTGCTTGAACGTGTCTCGAACTCCTGCCTAACAGATTGCCAGGCAGAGACGTTTCCAACAATTAATTATTTTTATGCTTACAGCATCCTGCTTTTCCAACTAGGGTTTTAGTCTAGCAAGTAATAATAATAATAATAATAATAATAATAATAATAATAATAATAATAATAATAATTTGGATAATTTTATCAAATTTTAAAGAAGGTAGTTGTATTTTGCAAACTTTATGTAGTTAGAAATTAATTTGATATAAATATTTATCAATGCCAATTAGTTCGAGTGAAAAAAACTCTATAAGATAATTTGACTAAAAGAAAGAGATTAAATGATAAAAAATGCATTCAAAGTCGATCTGGTTAAAAGGACTACGGCATTGACTCGTAATTTACCATTTAAGTTTAAAGGTTAAAATGTGAAAAAAAGATCTTGAGAACTTTTTTTTCAAGAATTTCCGAAGCTACGGTACGTCTTTTTCTTGGTATTATTATTATCATTATTACTTGCTAAGCTACAGCCCTAGTTGGAAAAGCCGGATGCTATAAGCCCAGGGGCTCCAACAGGGAAAATAGCTCAGTGAGGAAAGGGAACAAGGAAAAATAGAATATTTTAAGAACAGCAACAATATTAAAAATATTACTTTATAAACTATAAAAACTTAAAAAAAAAACCAGAGGAAGAGAAATAAGATATAAGATAGAAAAGTGTGCCCGAGTGTACCCTCAAGCAAGAGAATTCTAACCTAAGACAGTGGAAGAACATGGTACAGAAGCTATGGCACTACCCAAGATTAGAGAACGATGGTTTGATTTTGGCGTGTCCTTCTCCTAGAATAGCTGCTTACCATAGCTAAAGAGTCTCTTCTACCCTTGCCAAGAGGAAAGTGGCCACTGAACAATTACAGTGCTGTAAGAAGAATTGTTTGGTGATCTCAGTGTTGTCAGGTGTTTGAGGACAGAGGAGAATATGTAAAGAATAGGCCAGACTATTCGGTGTGTGAGTGTATAGGCAAAGGGAAAATGAATCGTGACCAGAGAGAATGATCCAATGTAGTGCTATATGGCCAGTCAAAAGACCCCATAACTCTCCAGTGGTAGTATCTCAACGGGTGGCTGGTGCCTTGGCCAACCTACTACCTGTATTTTAGCGTGATGCTATTTTTAATAGTTTCAGTGTTTAACATCAGGATGCTAGAGAACTTCAAATTAATCAATCAATCAATCAATCAGTGTTTAACAGTAAGGCTGTCTCTTTTTGTTTAAATCCTCTTCTTTTAGTTTACTAATGATCTCGCTCTTTCGTTTTATAAATTGAATTTTTTTTTCTTACTTCTGACAACGAAGTTGGAAGGAGGTTATGTTTTACCTCCTGTTTGTGTGTGTGTTTATTTGTTTGTGAATAGCTTCCTGGCCAAAATTTTAATCGTAGAGTAATGAAACTTGCAGGGGTTAACTATTATGTAAAAAACTGGAAATGATCAAATTTTGGTAGGTCAAGGTCAAAGGTCAAGGTTATGGTCAAGAAAAATGTCAAATTCACGTAATCAGCCATAAGTTTGGACATTATTGTCAGACTTCAAACTTGGTCCATATTTGAGTGTATAAAATTGAAACCAGACACCTTCAACCTTTATAGGTCTACCTGCTTAGTCATCAGCAGCCATTGTCTGGTCTTCCTTGGTCCTACCTTGGGCATTTACGATATGAATATATTGTCAGTCTCTAGGGCGTTGTCCTGCTAGCTAGGGCATTGACACTGCTCCTTGCCTCTGCCACTCATGAGTGGCCTTTAAATCTTTTAAGCAAGCAAATACATGGATAAACAAGGTTTTGACAGTAAGATTGAAAGGAAAACTATATTTCATTTTTATTCAAAAGTTGCCAAAACACTTTATTCCCTTTTTTAGTGGTCTTTATATTAAAGAAATACTGATGGAAGAATATATTAAGGGCACCTAAGTTGAGACAGTTTTTTACTTCTTATTCTTACAAGTCCAAGACATGTTTTAATCTTGTTGTTATTGGAAAAAAATCAATTTGTTTATTTCCAAAAAGAAGCAAGTTTCTCTCTCTCTCTCTCTCTCTCTCTCTCTCTCTCCTAGAATCGACTCTGAACCGTGGTTCGATTTTTGTTTTTTAATCTTCCAAATACAGAACATGTTTTAGTCTTCTTGTTATTGGAAAAAATCCATTTGTTTACTTCCAAAAAGAATCCTAAATATTTTCCTCTCTCTCTCTCTCTCTCTCTCTCTCTCTCTCTCTCTCTCTCTCCTCTCTCCTAGAATCGACAGTGAACTGTGGTCCAGATTTTTTATTTTCGAATCTTACAAGTCCAGAACATGTTTAAACCTTGTTGTTTTTGGAAAAACTCCATTTGTTTACTTCCGAAAAGAATGGTACAGTAAATATTTTCTTTCTCTCTCTCTCTCTCTCTCTCTCTCCCTCTCTCTCTCTCTCTCTCTCTTAATATTACAAGTCCAGGACACGTTTTAGTCTTGTTATTATTATTGGAAAAAACTCCCATTTGTTCATTTTCACAAAGAATCAAGTATTTTCTTATCTCTCTCTCTCTCTCTCTCTCTCTCTCTCTCTCTCTCTTAATATTACAAGTCCAGGACACGTTTTAGTCTTGTTATTATTGGAAAAAAACTCCATTTGTTCATTTTCACAAAGAATCAAGTATTTTCCTCTCTCTCTCTCTCTCTCTCTCTCTCTCTCTCTCACTCTCTCTCCTAGAAGGTTTGATCGCCTGTGAACCGTGGTTTCAAGTAGTTTGCCAAAGTTCTTAATAACGGACTGTCAATCCTCTTCAATTAACAGAATTAGGCCCTAATCAGCTCAGGCTTAGAGATTAAATTAATTTTAGTTACAGGGAAGCGAATAGCGGTAGTTGGGTCGTTAGGGCTAAGCATAAGGAAGAAGAATACCCTATATATTGAGTTGCTTAAGGGTATAGAAATCACCCACTCATTCATTCATTCTTTCAATCATTCACTCTCTCACTCTCTCATTCACTCACTCATTCATTTATTCATTTACTCATTCGTTCATTCACTCTCATTCATCATTCATTCATTCATGCACTCATTCAATCACTCACACATTCATCTATTCATTCACTCACTCAATCATCCATGCATTCGCTCACTCAATCATCCATTGCATTCACTCATTCATTCATTCATTCATTCACTCATCATTAATTTATTCTCTATCACTCATTCATTCACTCGCTCACTCATTCATTCATCATTCATTCAATCACTCACTCATTCAATAACTCACACACTCACTCACTCACTCACTCATTCATTTATTCACTCATTTATTCATTCATTAATTCACTCACACAATCATTCACTCACTCATTCATTCATTCACTCAATCATTCATTCATTCATTCATTCATTTATTCACTCATTTATTCATTCATTCACTCATTCACTCAATCATTCATTTCACTCAATCATTCATTCACTCATTCATTTCTTCACTCATTCATTCAGTCACACGTTCATTCACTCATTTATTCAGCCACTCACTCATTCAATCACTCACTCAATCATCCATGCATTCACTCACTCACTCATTCTCTCACCCACTCACTCACTCATTCATTTACCCACTCACTCACTCACACAAAAAGCATTTTGGTTACCTCAAAGAAAAAAAATATTACATCGAATGTACAATATCTGTTACGACATTATGAAAGTTTTCTAATTATTCATCAGGATAGCTCGTAATCTATTCAAAAGTGTGGGAACTATTTCAGTTTCCTATAGAGAATTATTCATCGGGAATAGTGAAATAAGCTTGTAGTGGCATTCAGCTTCTTAGAATTGTTATTTGAATACAGATTATGCATAATCTCTCTCTCTCTCTCTCTCTCTCTCTCTCTCTCTCTCTCTCTCTCCTAGAATCGACTGTGAACTGTGGTTCGATTTTTATTTTTTTAATCTTCCCAAGTCCAGAAAATGTTATATAGTCTTGTTATTAATGGAAAAAACTATATTTGTTTACTTCCGCAAAGAAGCCTAGATATTTTCTCTCTCTCTCTCTCTCTCTCTCTCTCTCTCCTAGAGGGTTTGACGTTAGCAAACAAGTTTTGTCATTCCTATCTTTTGGTGATATTCAGAGCGTAAAATTCCATGTGGATATTCAAAAGCCGTCAAAGAATTTATGGAATTATGTCCTCTGGAATTGCGAGATTGGAGTCATTGCTAAAATTAGTTATTTTTCTTATATATTTTTACTTCCGCCAACGAAGCTGGAAAGAGGTTATTTTTTACCCTATGCTTGTGTGTTTCTGTGTGTGTTTGTTTGTGAACAGCTTCCTGGCCACAGTTCTAATCGTAGAGGTAATGAAACTTGCATGGATATAACTGTTATGTATAAAGCTGGAGAATGATGAAATTTTGGAAGGTCAAGGTCAAAGGGCCAGGTCACGGTCAAGCAAAATGTCCAATTCACGTAATCAGCCATAGGTTTGGATATCGTAGTCACAGAAAATTCAAACTTGGTTCATATTTGAATGTATGAAAATCCACGCCAGTTGATACATGTTAAGGTTGAAGGTCAAAGTTGATTCAAAGGTCAAGGTCAAGCAAAAGGTAAAATTCCGTCCAGCAACCATACGGCCAGTTTTAATCTTAAAGTAATGAACATAGAGACTTCAAACTTGGTTCATATCTGAGTGTATGAAAATCCACGTCAACTAATAAATGTTAAGGTCGAGTCAAAGGTCAAGGTCAAGCTAAAGGTCAAATTCCGGTCATCAACCATACGGCCACAATTTTAATCTTAAAGTAATGAACAGACTTGAAATTTGGTTCATATCTGAGTGTATGAAAATCAACGCCAACTAATATATGGTAAGGTCGAAGTTCAAGGTCGAGTCAAAGGTCAAGGTCAAGCTAAAGGTCAAATTCCGGTCATCAACCATACGGCCACATTTTTAATCTTAAAGTAATGAACAGACTTCATACTTGGTTCATATCTGAGTGTGAAAATCCACGCCAACTAATAAATGTTAAGGGTCGAAGTTCAAGGTCAAGGTCAAGCTAAAGGTCAAATCTGGTCATCAACCATACGGCCACAATTTCAATCGTAAAGTAATGAAACTTGCAAGCATTTTAAACTTATGTAAAATTGGTCACTGCATTGTTAGGCAAAACTTACAAAATGAGAACATTTACATTTTGGTGTAGATTTTCTAAGATTCCTTGAAATTCTAAAGGTTTTTTGACCCCTGTTCATCCGATATTTGATATCAGAATTGAAGCGTTCACTTAATAGTTTCCATTTTCAAAACATTTTACATTTCATTTTATTTTCGTTTAAGTTTTTCCATTGGTTTCTTTATTCTCGCGAAATAGATTAAATCATCCTGACAAAAGGAGGAGGTAGAAGAAAAAGGAGGATGAGAAAGGTCTCTCTCTCTCTCTCTCTCTCTCTCTCTCTCTCTCTCTCAAAAAAGAAAAAAAAATCAAGATGAGATATACCTTTATCAATAATTGAGATGAGAATGCTCTCTCTCTCTCTCTCTCTCTCTCTCTTCTCTCTCTCTCTCTCTCTCACACAAGATTGAAAAACTAATTTGAGACCTAAGTATAGTTGGCAGCTTTTTTTTTTCTCAGGGAATGTAGAATCTAATAATCGAGGTTAGATTATATATGAGGACGAGTCCAGAGACTGGACAAAATAGTGAGTTTTTTGTCATGGGAGATTCCAGGCAGAAAGGAATATATCATTTTCAATTTATTGGTATTGAGAATTCATATGATGGGGTTCTTTTTTTGTGTAAAAATTCTAGACACACACACACAAACACACATATATATGTATATATATATATATATATATATATATATATATATATATATATATATGTATATACACACTCACACACACACACACATATATATATATATATATATATATATATATATATATATATATATATATATCACTAACACTTGTTATCTTAATCAATGTAAATATCAACCACAATGGCATTTAATACCGAATTTTACCTTGGGAATATTTATCCACTGGAATTAATTTATGGTAAAAGCTTCTGGCTTGTCAGAGATTTGAATTCCTGCCACTCAGCCGAAACCATGCCTGCGAGTACTCTACCAATATATATATATATATATATATATATATATATATATATATATATATAAACAAACACATATGATAAATTTAGATGTGTTTTTCATATTCATATAAGCCATATATTATACTCCTCCTAAAATCTGGGTTCTCTCTATCTGGGGTGTCTGTGTATGTATGTGTATATACTTTCTCAGTGGGGTTATCTTAGCGAAGTGAAAGGTGTTGCCTATTGCCATGATCAGCAAAGCTGTATTAGTTAGGGCCACCCATACTAGATTGGTTTGCTATGAGCGATCAGACGAAAATCTCCCACTGTCACCAATCTGCAGTTGGCCAGCTTGGCAATGAAAACTCAGCAAACCCCAGATGTTGAATAGGGACACGTCCGAGGACTTTGTCCTGCAGTGAAATAAAAACGGCTGAATTTTTTGTTATGCACACGCACACAATATATCATCATCATCATCTCTTCCTACGCCTATTGACGCAAAGGGCCTCGGTTAGATTTCGCCAGTCGTCTCTATCTTGAGCTTTTAAATCAATATTTCTCCATTCAACATCTCCTACTTCACGCTCTATAGTCCTAAGCCATGTAGGCCTGGGTCATCCAACTCTTCTAGTACCTTGTGGAGCCCAGTTGAAAGTTGGGTGAACTAATCTCTCTTGGGGAGTACGAAGAACATGCCAAAACCATCTCCATCTACCCCTCACCATGGTCTCTTCTACATGTGGCACTCGAGTAATATCTTCTATAGTTTCCTTTTTAATCCTGTCCTGCCATTCAACTTGCAATATTCTTCTGAGGGCTTTGTTCTCATTTCTACAAAATCTGTTTGATATATAACCTATACATGGATATGTATATTATATATATATATATATATATATATATATATATATATATATATTATACATATAATTTATATATACTGTGTATATATGTACATATATATATATTTATTTATGTATATATATATATATATATATATATATATATATATATATATAAATATATATATGCATATATATATACTGTATATATATATATATATATATATATGTATATATATATATATATATATATTTATTTATGTATATATATATATAAATATATATGCATATATATATACTGTATATATATATATATATATATACATATATATATATATATATATATATATATATATATATATATATATATATATATTCTTGCCACTTTCGTTATTTGTAGATCTCCCGAATTTATTTGTTCCACCTCTACAGGAGTCAACTTCGGCCTCAAAAAAAAAAAGAAAAAAGAAAAAATGCGAATAATAAACACGGGAGAGAAGTATGAAGTTGGTAGGTCGGGGGAGGGGGGGGAGGAGGGGGCGTGGACTCTGAAACATCAAGGCCTTATTTTCGCATGGATTGAAAATGAGCGCTGAGGGAGGTGAGATAATTTCGCGAGTGAATTCCTTGCGAATTTTGTTGTTGCTACCAGAGGAACACACACACACACACACACACACACAAGCAAACAAACAAACAAACAAACACACAAACTATCATACAAGTTAGTATTACCAATTAGTTCCTAATGTGTATACAATGGTCATGTTATGATAGTTCGAAGGCGGATCATTTTCATGTAAATTAATATAGGTCTCATTAATAAATTAATGATCATACGTTAGGGAATGGTACCATGATTATATATCGCAAATTATTCCCCGGGCGCAAATATTTGTTGATATCAATTACCTCTG
>NC_090727.1:71975987-72031382 GCF_036898095.1 Palaemon carinicauda | reverse complement strand
ATTTATTCATATAGACAAACAGGCCGGAAGAAATCAGATATACACATGACAATATAAGGAAATGCATATCGGTTGTGGTAGTTCATTGGAAACTTCTATAACTGGCTATCTATTGGACAGGAGTTCGAGACCAACTCAAGCTCGATAGCTTCAAGCAGTGTCTGCAACCTCTCCATACTTGTGAGCTACGGATGGGGGTTTTGTTGGAGCCTATAGGTTCAACTTCTGAATTATTAGCAGCCATTGCCTGGCTCTCCCTGGTCCTAGCTTGATTTAGAGGGGCTTGGGTGATGATCATATATGTATATAGTAACTCTCAAGGACATTGTCATGTCACTTGTTTCTGCCATTCATGAGCGACCTTTAAACTATAGTCACGAATATACTGTATAATTGTTCAGGTTTACCTTCTGAGTCATCAACAGCCATTGCCTGACTCTCCCTGGTCCTAGCTTGATTTAGAGGGGCTTGGGTGATGATCATACATACATGCATATAGAAAATCTCTGGGACACTGTCCTGTCCGTTGCTTCTGCCATTCATGAGCGACCTTTTAACTATAGGTCACAAATATATAACTGTTCTATCTTTCGGGGGGGGGGGTTGGACGTGACCAGTAATCAGACAAGGATATTTTAATCTCATTTCAATTAATTACAATTAACGTTATAATGGAGAAGGGATGCTTAATTATAAACAATAAGTATAGTGATATATCTATGGATAAATTATCATATTACCGAGGCATGTATTAAGCGTTTTTACTCTGAAGAGGCCAGAGAGAGAGGAGAGAGAGAGAGAGGGAAGAGAGAGAGAGTGAGATTGACTGATTGATTTGAGGTCTTCTGGCATCCTGACATCTAAGGTCTTTGACGCCGATATAATTTATTATAAATAAAGAATAAAGAATATTCAATCAAAACCATAAAAGCAAAAATGTTTTAAAAGTTAAATAGCTTTCAGAGACCTGCTTCTAATTGTAAAGCTAAAGAGAGAGAGAGAGAGAGAGAGAGAGAGAGAGGAGAGAGAAGAGAGAGAGATGAGAGAGAGAGAGAATTGAAACTGAAATATACCAAAACACGGTCCAGGAGAGAGAGAGAGAGAGAGAGAGAGAGAGAGAGACGAGAGAGAGAGGAGAGAGAGAGAGAATTGAAACTGAAATATACCAAAACACGGTCGCAGGAGAGAGAGAGAGAGAGAGAGAGAGAGAGAGAGGAGAGAGGAGAGAAGGAGAGAAGAAGAGAGAGAAGAGAAAATTGAAACTGAAATATATCAAACACGGTCCAGGAGAGAGAGAGAGAGAGGAGAGAGAGAGAGAGAGTAGAGAGAGATGAGAGAGAGAGAGAGAGAGAGAGATAATTAAAACTGAAATATACCAAACACGGTCCAGGACGAGAGAGAGAGAGAGAGAGAGAGAGAGAGAGAGAGACGAGAGAGAGAGAGAGAGAGAGAGAGAGATAAGTTAAAACTGAAATAATACCAACAACGGTCCAGAGGGAGAGAGAGAGAGGAGAGAGAGAGAGAGGAGAGAGAGAGAGAGAGAGAGAGGAGAGAGAGAGAGAGAGAGAGAGAGAGAGAGAATTGAAATTGAAATATACCAAACACGGTCCAGAAGATCCAGGAGGAGAGAGAGAGAGAGAGAGAGAGGAGAGAGGAGAGAGAGAGAGACGAGAAGAGAGAGAGAGAGGAGAGAGAGAGAGAGAGAGAGAGAACTCGCCAAAGATGGTTGACTCAGCATTTTTCGATAAACGGGGATGAAATGATTTATCTTCTAGAAAATAGTACAATAATGTTTACCATATGAGAGAGAGAGAGAGAGAGAGAGAGAGAGAGAGAGAGAGAGAGAGAGAGAGAGAGAGAATTGAAATTGAAATATACCAAACACGGTCCAGAAGATCCAGGAGAGAGAGAGAGAGAGAGAGAGAGAGAGAGAGAGAGAGAGAGAGAGAAGGAGAGAGAGAGAGAGAGAGAGAGAGAGAGAGAGAAATTGAAACTGAAACATACCAAACACGGTCCAGGAGAGAGAGAGGAGAAGAGAGAGAGAGAGAGAAAGAGAGAGAGAGAGACGAGAGAGAGAGAGAGAGAGATAGAGAGGCAATAACTAGGCAAGTAGATTAAGTCAGATAATTGTCGAGAGAGGTTGAGAGGCGAACGTGATGGAATGTCGATCCCCGATATTAACAGAAGCTCAAGATTACTAAACGGTGCCATGACAAGAAGATAAATATCTCATATAAGACGAAATACCAACCAGTCGATATTGGATCATTTTTGCATAACCACAGATCATGGACGAAGAGGCAAAATTAAAAAAAAAATAATAATAATAATAATAATAATAATAATAATAATAATAATAATAATAATGGTAGCCCTGGGAAATGTGATTGGGATAATCTCAAAACGTCGGTAATAATAAATGGATTTTAGAAGCAGCTGCTTGTGTATTAAAATGTACGAAGGCGCACATATATATATATACAGTATAACGGATTTTGAGCGAAGCGAAAAATCTATTTTTGGGTAAGATAGCCATGTCGTCCTGATGGAAGTTCCTTAAAGGCAGCTTCCTAGGGTATATTACAACTACGGCGATATTCCCAGAGAATTTACCTTCAGGTACCCAGAATTCTAACTCCTGGAGCGAGTATCCCTAAAAAGACCTTAGGGATATCGTAAATATCAGTGGACGTATTCTTGACACGCCTCATAGCAATCTATACCCCGAATAGAGTTAACACTTCGTAGGGGTAAAATGGCAAGAAAACGAAAACGATAAGAAAGGGGGGAGCCGTTCATAAGGCATCCCTCCTCCCCGTTTCGAAAGCGTGCCCTGCGCCGCTCACGGCGCCATCTGTATTCCTTGTAGCGATACACGAGGTGCTACAGATACTGTATGTAGGGAGGGGTCCTACTATCCTTTTCACTCTTATTTATTTTATTTTATTTTGAAAAGGAGCAGGCGGGTCCATCAGGACGACATGGCTATCTTACCCAAAAATAGATTTTTCGCTTCGCTCAAAATCCGTTTTTTGGGCTCAAGCCATGTCGTCTGATGGAAGTATACCAGAGCATTACTGTATCTGTGGATTCTCAATACGTGCCGTACTCCTCAAGAATGTTTCTTAGTCAACTCGACTGACAGACCTAAGATGTTACCGTTATACATCTTTTCACTAATCATAAGCCATGAGAGTGCTTCCTGCCCCCTACAGGGAGGAGTCCTACTAGACTCTAGAAACGAACGAAGAGTACATATACCTATGTATGAATCACTCGCCAGCCAGTACCATATAGTGGTCTCACTCTATATGAAGTAAAGCGAAGTCTTACGGGACTACAGTATCCAAAAGAAAAAGTCCCGACCAGCACCCTGGTCGAAGTAAAATTAGACAAAAGGTTATATCTGCGTAGGATTAAACTTGCTGCTACAACCATCCTCAGAAAGGGGTGGAGTCCTTATTGCTAAGGAAAGTATAAACCAGTATAATCCAGGCTTGCATTAAGGAATAGGCTATTATAGATATCCCCGATTAATATACATAGGCTAAATGCTCAAAAAACAATATGAAATCAAAAATAGGTGAAGGAGACGCAAGGTTCCCGAGAACAAGTTTATTGAGAAACAATAAATAGACATGGTCACCATAAATATGTACATATGCTAGGTGGGATGACCAACAATTTACACAAGTACTGTAGTGCATGGATGAATGATTATCTGAAAGAAAACATATGTGTCACTTACACATACCCCGGTATCAAACTTAACGTCCATGTTACTACTTTGCTGACAATAGCGTTGGCAAACGCTTGGCACACCTGTCTGTACTTGTGCTACCATCACCATAACGTTGGAACAGTCACTGTGGGCTCTGAGAGCCTTCACTACCAGTTATATCAACGCATATAACTAACCATTCACCCAAGAATCCAAGTCCCAAATGATTCCGCTGTTCCTCGCAGAGTTAAACAGCAGGGTTAACGACGCAACCAACTGCTACCACAGACCTCTTTAGCTGCTCCACTTGCTTAGCATAGTGGCGAAAGAATACCCTGGAAGACTTCCAGCCAGTGTATGAACGAAGGTGTTCAAAATCCATAAAGTTAAAGAAGTTTAATGATGAAGCAACTTTCCTCGGATCATGACCTGCGGGTGAACTGTCAGGATCCCGCTCTGCGAATAAAATATGTAATTTTCGCCCTAAGCTGATTTAAAGATAAATTCGAGCCCGATGTTTCTCCTCTGAATAGTTGGCCCCCATGGAAGTCTGAAGTTCTACGAAGATAGACCTTAAGGCATTCTACGGGACATAGAGATGCATCTTCTTTCAGAGGGCAGATTCTCCAGGGACCCCACCTGTTGGTGGGCAACTCGTTCTTAGCGAGAAACGTAGGGTCCGGAAACAGGTTCAGTTCTCCCCCCATCCAGGAACTGAACTCGGCCCTCCTCTCTCGAGAGGGCCACAATCTCACTAACTCTGGCCCCAGAAGCAAGGGCAAAAAGGAAGATCACTTTTTGAGTCAGGTCCTTCAACGCACATTCCTCATTATCTAGTAATGAGGCAAAATGAAGGACTTTGTCTAACGACCATGAAATAGGCTTTGGAGGAGCTGATGGTCTAAGCCTAGCACAGGCCTTTGGGATCTTATTAAACATCTCGTTAGCGAGGTCTACCTGGAAGGCATATAGAATGGGTCTTGTTAGAGCTGACTTACATGTAGAAATTGTGTTCGCCGCCAGCCCCTGTCCGTGGAGGTGAATGAAGAAGGATAGGCAGAACTCCGTAGAGATCTCGTGCGGGTTCTTATCTTTGACAAAGGCTACCCATTTCTTCCATGCAGATTCGTACTGCCTCCTAGTAGACTTACACTTGTATTCTTCCAGGAAGTCGATACTATCTTTCGAGATTCCAAACCGTTTCTTCACCGCTAGGGAGAGAAAATCATGAGCTGCAGGGTTCGGGTTTTCTGTAATGAAGCGAAGACAGTCGACTTCTGGACTTTCTGGGACAGAACTGGGTCCGGGAGTGGTAGAAACCTCAGTCGTAGTTCCAGAGCTAGAGGGAACCATACACTGTTCGGCCACTTGTGGGCCACTATTGCTGCTACTCCCTTGAAGGATCTCAGTTTGTTGAGGACCCTCAACATCAGATTGTGAGGGGGAAACAGGTAGATCCTGGACCATCTGTTCCAATCGAGGGACATCGCATCTATTGCTTCTGCCGAGGGGTCCACGTATGGGGACACATATTTCGGCAGCTTCTTGTTGTCCTTCGTCGCGAAGAGGTCTATCTGCAGTTCTGGGACTTGTCTCAAGATGAAAGAGAATGATCCTGCGTCTAGGGACCATTCTGTCTCTATCGGTGTCACCCCTGGATAGAGCGTCCGCGGTCACATTCCGGACTCCTTGAAGGTGAACTGCTGACAGGTGCCACTTCTTCTTCTCCGCCAGTCGGAATATGGCTAACATTACCTGGTTGAGAGGTGGGGATCTCGATCCCCGCCGATTCAGACATTTCACAACCACCTCGCTGTCCAGTACCAACCTTACGTGGATCGAGTGACGTGGGGATACTTTCTTCAGGGTAAGAAGTACTGCCATAGCTTCTCGAAAGTTTATGTGAAAGGTCCCAAATAGCTTGGACCAGATCCCTTGCACTTTTTTCCGATGGGAGTGACCCCCCCACCCTACCTTTGAGGCGTCTGTGTGGATTGTCACTGACGGGGGGGGGTGGCTGAAGAGGTAGAGACCTCTTTAGACGACTGGCTTGAGACCACGGTCTGAGAAGAGAACGTAGTCGAAGTGGGACCGGTCTCTTCAAGTCCCTTCGCTCTTTCGATGCAAAGGTTCTCCATACTCCCGCTGCATCTTTTAACTGTGCTCTTAGCACTGGGTCTGTTACTGATGCAAACTGAAGAGAGCCCAAAACCCTCTCTTGTTCGCGTCTTGATATCCTCTCGGAACCTAGAAGTCTCCTGACAGACCCCGCTATTTCCTTCCTCTTTGACATCGGGATGGAAAGACGGTGTGACACTAGATCCCAGTGAATTCCCAACCACTGGAACCTCTGAGCTGGAGAAAGACGAGACTTCTTTCTGTTGATCATGAAGCCTAGATATTCCAGGAACTGAATCACTTGTAGGGAAGCTTGCAAGCATTCTGCTCTGGATGCTGCCCACACCAACCAATCGTCCAGGTAGGCTACTACCTGGAACCCTTTTAGGCGTAACTGTTTGAGAGCTGCGCTCGCAAGCTTCGTAAAGATCCTTGGGGCTATGTTTAGTCCGAAGGGCATCGCCCTGAAAGCGTAAAGTTTTTGTTGTAGCTTGAATCCTAGGTAGGGGGAGAGACGACGACTTATTGGAACGTGCCAATATGCGTCTGACAAATCGATGGAGACGGTATATGCCCTCTTGGGCAGTAAGGCCCTTATGTGTTGTAACGTTAACATCTTGAACTTGTGGTTCACTATGAACTTGTTGAGTGGTGACAAGTCCAGAATGACTCTGAGTTTCCCCGAGTCTTTCTTGGGAACACAAAACAGCCTCCCTTGGAACTTGATGGACTTTACCCTCCTGATCACCTTTTTCTCCAACAGATCTTGGATGTACTCCTCCAAAACGGGGGTGGAGTGTTGGAAAAATTGAGGGCACTGGGGCGGAGTACTGTACCAACTCCAACCCAGTCCATTTTTGAGAAGGCTGTGGGCCCAGGGATCGAAGGTCCAGCGATCCCGGAAATACTGAAGTCTCCCACCTACCGGCGACACTTCACTTTGACTGCCCTGCAGTCTTGCCTCCCTGGCCGCGACCACCTCTGAATCCTCGTCCCCTAGAGGGGCGTCTTGATGACCCTCTAGCTGCTCCTCTGGGTCTTGCACGAAACGTGGTCGACTGTCCCTCGAACACGGGATTGAATGCCGGGGAAGCTGATGACATGGCTTGGGGAACCCATTGGAAGGTGGTCGGGGTCTGGGCTACCAGTTGTGGAACCGGAGGCAAAGCTGGCTGCTGCTGCTGTTGTCTTTGCGGTTTGAAGGACTTGGCTGGACGGGAGGAAAACCTTGACTTCTTCGCCTTTCCTTTCGGCTGAGGGCCCTCATCCGGAGAAGACTTCCTCTTAAGGGACAGGCCCCACTTCAGGAGAAGATTGCGGTTCTCAGTGGCTGCCTTGTCCACGATCTCTTTGACCACGTCCTTGGGAAAGAGATCTTTACCCCAGATGCTGGATGAAATTAGCCTCTTGGGTTTATGCCTCACTGTGGCCGAGGCGAACACAAACTCCCTACAGGCCCTCCTTGCTTTAACAAAGCAATAGAGGTCCTTGGTTACTGTGGCCAGATGGATTTTGGCCATAACCATGAACATCTCTGGCATCTTGGGGTCGCTAGCCATCGTCTCCATGTTGGTCTGGAGAGACATCGAGGCTGCCAGGCGCTCCTTTGTGTCCAATTCCCTCCGTAGAAGGAATTCCGACAACTTGGGAAGGTTTTCGCCGAACTGCTGTCCTGCAATGTCGGCGTCCAACTTCCCAACCGAGAAAGTAAGGTGCACCTCCTTCCAGTCCTTATTGTCCATTGGCAATGCCAACGATAGAGGTTTACATTCCTCCAAAGACGGGCACGGCTTGCCAGCTTCAACCGCCTTGATGACGGTCGCAAACCCCTTTTGCATAAAGGGGAAGGCCCTAGCCGGGGAGGATACAAAGGAGGGGTGCTTCTTACTCAAAGCGGCAACCTTTGAGTTAGAGAACCCCCTCTCCTTTAAAGCAGCTGTCAAAGTGGCTTGAGCCTTGGAGTGATCCAGGATAATCACCTCCTTTGGTTCCGTCTCCTCCTTCGAAGCCGGCTCCTTCTTCAAACGGACATAGCAGTCCGGGTAGGCCCCTCTACTGGGCCAGAATTCCACCTCCTCAAGGGGAACTGAGCCCAGTTTCTCCGACATGACGATCTTCCCAATCGTCATCGGCATGTGCTCGGCATATCTCCACGGGTTGGCATCCGAGCACAGAGGAAGGTCCTTAACGTTGAGCTTCTTTGGAGGTCCACGTGATGCTGTGATCTTCTGCATCTGGAGCTCCAAAGTAGCGGCCTTCTGATTATTCTCCCTCTGCATCTGTTGGATCATACCAACGATGGAAGAGAGAGCCTGTCCAAGCTCTGCTGGAAGAGCGGACGAGGTAGAGGGGATAGGTTCAGGGACCTGAACCGGCACGTCTGATGATACGGGAACCTCTTCCTCCACGGCAATAGGATCTCGATCCTCCTCCTCGCCCTCTGCGAGGAGATCCTGCTCCGCACGATCGGACAAGTCGGACATCTTGTCGTCCAACTGGATGTCCTGCATGGCGTCAGCGACATCCTCCTCCACTGGAATCTGGATCAGAGGGATCTCCGGCCGAGGCTGGGGAACAACAGCATCAGGGGAAGCCTTGGGAAAAAGGTATGCCCTCATCTTCTCGTTAGGAAGATAAGGTCCAGTGGTGTTTTTCTGAAAACCCCTTACCCATAAGCGAAGCCTCTCCCTCGCTGCATCTCTTGACTCCGCCGACCTAGGGGATTCAAAAGCCTCTGATAGCAGGTTAGTACATACAGCACATACCTGCGGATCCCAGTAACGATGGTCATCATTGGAGGCTGCACAAGCCGCGTGCCTCCTACACGAGGCATGTCCGCAAAAGTTCTTACTGCGGACATTGCAGAAGACACTATCACACTTCGGATGCTCCTCCTGTAAAAGAAGAAAAATTTCCATGAATATCAAGTGAATTTCAATTCACATGTAACAAATGAGTATTCAACAAGAATAAGGGAAAGACACCTACTTGTGAAACCCACACAAACACCTGTGGAAGCCCACCAGCCAAGTCACATAGTTAGTCTTTACTAGAATAACCAGAGAACGTATTTCCAAAGGAAATTAGGTGTAGCTCACACCTAAGGTAAAATATTACCATTCCGGCCAGGGATAAAAGAATTATCTTTTATCCTTGTAAGGCGACACCAGGTGATTGTACCAGTAACACAAGTAAGATAGAAAAGACAGTGTTGTAACCTACTACATCATGAACTCCCTTGGTTGAATATACCACCAAGAGAGGACTGATACAGTACCTGAGGGTGGTGTGCCAGCCGGCTATTGCCGATCAGCACCCCCCCCCCTGTTTTTCGAAAGGTAGATCTCAAGTACACAACATCAGATCACCTTTATTGGAGAGAACTCCAGATCCCATGCCTGAACCGGCCGGCAGTGGTTGCCGGACCGTAGCCACCCGGTTTGCACTGCGTTGCCGGCCATCATTCTTAGTGGCCGGCTGACTGGGCAGTGTCGCAGGCCGGCCGGCAGCAGTAAACAAACCCTGCCGGCTGGCCCCCACACTAGGCAGCGCTCGGCTGCCGGCCCCACTTGTAGTGGCCGGCAGATGAGCAAGAGACCGGCCGGCAAAGGTATACACCCAACGCCGACCGACAGCAAGAGAACTGGAGAACACCCCTCCCCACCGACGGCCGGCCTGTAGGCCGGCAGACGGCAAGGACAACACATACTAAGACAATAGAATGAGTGCCGGGTTAAGAGACTATGAGTCTCTGGGCCCGGCACCCGAAAGAGTGCCGAAAGGAAGGGGAGACACTAAGTCAAGCTTCCTAACCGCTGCCTACTGAATCTTCAGACGGCAGCGATGGAGGGACCAAGAAAGGACCGGGCAGCACTCGAAGTAATGGTCTCTGCCGGTCGGCACACTTTGCCGGCCGACAGGAGACCACGTCAGTTCCTCATCCCAACCTAGGCTAGGCAAGGATGCAGACGACTGACACAAGGAACGGAAAAAAGAAGGGAAGGACAGAGGGTCCTATCCAACCTTACCTTGGTTAAGGGTCATTCCCAACTAAGACAGTTCATCTCAGTTAGAGAAAGACCCGAGAGGGAGGCCGGCACTACTGGCTGCCTCCCAAGAACCACGGCAAGGAAGGAATTGCCTTTCCAGAAAAGGGAACATATCCCGAGACCGGAACGGCAATAGGACAGTCTGATGAGTCACCGAGTAAAGGGATCACTACTGGAACCCAACAAGGTGGACCAAGGGGATAACCCTTAATGCCCGAGTCAATCAGCAAGGGAGACTCTGCCCCATGCCAGACAAACCGGGGCTCAGACTAAACACTGTTGTACTGTCCCCCTCTGAACCAATACAGTTGGAACGGGAAGGTACAGTACTACTCCAGCATAGATATATTTGAAGATTAATTCAAATAAACCACTAGAGTTAAGCCTAAGGCTTAAACAGAGGGAAAGGGTTTGCCCCTTCCCCGAAGAGAAGGGAGCAAACGGGGGAACAGATAATATTATAATGACCTAAGACAACCTAGCCTAGGCACTAAGAGAATCGATTACCTAATTCACCGAAACTCACACCAATACTATCTTGGAAGGTACTCGAAAAGGACTTATATGTATAACGTTGCCTAACGCTTAAAGCAATAAATTCACATTTGGAAGACTAATTATCATGCAGGAAGTACATAGGCCAACAACTAGCCTACGAAGACTAGTGTTGGCAGCCTTGGCAAAACTTCGCCAGGCACACTACTATCGCATCATAACAGAATTCCTAAATAAGCTAAGTAGCTAATATTTAAGCGCAAAGGGGCTGGGAACGTCGCTCTTGCTAACAAATAAATCCTATTCTAGCGAGCGACAGCATCCATGATGCCTCCAGCAGGCAACAGCTCTTGTGTCAAAGATAACTCTTTTAATTACTTTAATTTTAACCAAGAGCCTACATTTATACATAAAAGAAATAGTACTCAACTTATCCGAGGCAGAAGAAGTTGGAGAAAGCATTATTAAGCGAGAAAATTCCAAGATTGGGTAGAAAACAGGGAAAACACACCGAGTCGTAGAGCTACGCAAAAAGGAATACAGATGGCGCCGTGAGCGGCGCAGGGCACGCTTTCGAAACGGGGAGGAGGGATGCCTTATGAACGGCTCCCCCCTTTCTTATCGTTTTCGTTTTCTTGCCATTTTACCCCCTACGAAGTATTAACTCTATTCGGGGGTATAGATTGCTATGAGGCGTGTCAAGAATACGTCCACTGATATTTACGATATCCCTAAGGTCTTTTTAGGGATACTCGCTCCAGGAGTTAGAATTCTGGGTACCTGAAGGTAAATTCTCTGGGAATATCGCCGTAGTTGTAATATACCCTAGGAAGCTGCCTTTAAGGAACTTCCATCAGGACGACATGGCTTGAGCCCAAAAATATATATATATATATATATATATATATATTATATATATATATATATGTATATATAAATATATATATATATATATATATATATATATATATATATATATATATATGCAATATATATATATGTGCCAAACGAAGAGAAAAATAGTCCAGGAAAGAAGAAAGAAGTACAGGAGCCTGAAAACCAACCAGCAGCGAGTGTAGTCAGCTCACACAAGAGTAGCGAATGTCTGTTTCCTCCTACTAGGGGGCCATATTTCGGCATTTACTCCCCACTATACAAGACTAAGCACAAGTAAATGATGTGTGAACACCTATACCATGTAACTAGACACCTCCCTAATGTTGTGTTAAAGGTTAAAGGTGTCTGGTTTCACTTCCAGTTTCACCAAAAATAGATGCTCACCAGAACATCAGCCGGGCAAGCCCAACGCTCCACTGTGGTGCCCAACCACAGCAGTTACCTCCCCAGGAAACAGCTTGAGCTCACGGTTCCAGGCTGGGATCGACCTGATGCCATGAGAATGCTAGGTGAACACGTTACCGATGTTTCTTCCCATTATGGCCCAACTCTCAACACTCACTCAAGAAAGGAGTTTACCGATACTGCACTCTGTGGGGGAGAGAAAACAGTAGGAGTCACATGTACGCAACTCCTATCAATCAGACTTCTTGGATTTCTTTGAAAACGTCTTCTCATTCTTCTTCTAGAAGTTGCAGTGAAGACTCAAACAAAGATGAGGCAAAAAAGAAGGAAGATCTACAACCTATTTAAAAATTTTAACTTGAGTTCCAGTTTCGATGAAGTCATACTACAATTATAAGTCGAATGAAAGTGCTATTGTGTTCAGAAACAGTAGGAACAGCTCCATTTCTTGGTCTTTGAAATACAAACTTCCTCATGGCACCTCCTAATGTAGTTTTACCATTAATAATATCAGAAATCGTGGTCGGTGGTCAACAACTTGAAACAGTCCAACAATTCAAGTACCTTGGTGCAATCATCAGCCAAGAAGGATCCAAACCAGAAGTCCATGCTAGAATCGCGCAAACAACAGCGGCGCTAACAAAACTGAATCCAATCTGGAAAGACAAAAACATCGCTGTCAAATCCAAATTGAGACTATTGCATGCCCTAGTCATTTCCATCCTTCTGTATGCTTGTGAATCCTGGATACTGACGGCAGAGCTACAGAGAAAAGATCCAAGCTGTAGAAATGAGATGCTTCAGAAGAGTGAGACAACACTTAGGACACTATGAAGATCTGCTGTCCACAGTGAAGAGGAGAAAACTAAAATGGTATGGCCACACAACAAGATCAAGCGGCCTGTCCAAGACAATTCTCCAGGGAAACAGTTCAGGGGAAGAGGAGAAGAGGGCAGCAGAGAAAGAGGTGGACCGACAACATTGCTGAATGGACAGGAAAAGCCTTCGCCCAGACTCAGGCACTCGCACACAGCCGTGACAAGTGGAGGCTCCTATTGCGGTGTTCCACCATGCAGCACCCCTACAATCCTGGTGGATTATGGGGATCGGTAACGGTATATCAGAAATTTAAAAGAAGTTTGTATTATCCCTAACTAAAGAAACCAAAGAAACCAGGGTTCTTGAATAGCAGTATGCCTGTGGCAACCTGGATACAGCTGTTAAAACTTTTAACGAGGTGATGGTGGTTGCTGCCTACCCAACATGTGATCTTCATCCTAAAGGCGGGTTTACAACGAACGGTTCTTCAAATGCGGCTCAACAGACAAGTGTTTGAAATGATGTTTGAACGTGCGAACCGGGTATTTTGTTGTCAAACGGTTCAAAGAAAGTCTGTTCTTGCCTGACTTTTGTGGGCAGGGTTTCATTGTCCACAAACCTTGTGCATCTGTGACTGACATCTCTTTGAATCATTTGACAAGCAGGTTTGACAACCGGATTCGACAAACCATTCGACCACGTAAACCGGGTATTTTGTTGTCGAACGGTTCAAAGAAAGTCTGTTCTTGCCTGACTCTTGTGGGCAGGGCTTCATTGTCCACAAACCTTGTGTATCTGTGACTGACATCTCTTTGAATCATTTGACAAGCAGGTTTGACAAGCAGGTTTGACAACCGAATTCGACAAACCATTCGACCACGTAAACCCCGCTTAAAGCTTGCGGAATGGTTGAAGTAAGAAGCACAACTTAAAGGACTCTGTATTGTTAAGAAAAATAACGAACTAAAAGGTTTACTTTTATGGAAATGTCAAAGCACTTTTATCCTGTACAGGAGCAAAAGTGGCGACGCCTGTCTATCTCCTAACGACCTGGGCATGAAGATGTACCAGATGTTAGGCTACGTCACTACCAGGGACTGGTAGATAGTCAAGGAAAAACTTATATCCGTGGTTAGTATGAGAAATAGGTTTTCACATACTTTTGCCCATTCTTACCTTCATATGAAAGGATGGGGTAGACACTTCCAAATAAAAACTTATTTGTTGAGAAAAGTTGCTCGATCGTGTGATTCCGATCAAGAAAACAACTGAGTGACTGCTTCACAGCCAGGAAGTGGAAGAAAGACGAGGTAGAAGGGTCCGTCCTTTTACCTTCTCATTCTAGACTTAAATCATGACCGCTATCTTAGGCCATCTGTCAAGTAACTACCATCGAGCCAAGACTACAGATAACCAGAGACCCATGGGTACAATCCCGTAGGTAATGGACGGAAAAGATGGTCTGTCAATACCATACTCTTGTCTTCAAGAACTACGTCCCTGACAGGTCCTTCCCGAGAGCTGGAAAAAATCCAAAACTACAGGTTTAACTTCTGCTCAATTCTTGGATGGTCCTTTCATCTCCTCGCTCACAGGGCCAATAAGTCTAATGGTCACACAAAGTCAGAAAAGAAAAGTTATAAAATCTCCTCTCTTATTCCTTCTATTGAAGTTGGAGTAGTCATAGTTCCCTCTAATGATGGAAGGCAAGGCCTCCTTGTTCCCACTAGCCATGTTTTCAAGGGATGAGATGAAGAAGGACTTGACGTTGCGAGCAGCTGGGTTCTAGATCCTGAACCAAGGTGATGGAGACTCGGCAGGTAAACCTACAGGCTCCCCAAGGTCACAAGGAAAGTGACGTTGCAGACACTACAAGAAACTACCAAGCTTGAGTGGGTCTTCAACCCCAGGCCAGCAGATTACCAGGCAGAGACATCTCAAATAGGCTACCACATAAGGATCGTCATGCCGAAGATTGTGCTTTGAGTGGTGGAAAGCTCTGTGGCCTTGTGAAAACATGTTATGCCCCGTGTAGCGCTGAATGCTTGTGACAGGAGTACTATGACTTGAAAACTAATTATAATCAACAGATTTTAGTGTACGGGAAATCCAGATTGGAGCTATTTTCCCTCCAGGAATGAAGACTGCATATGAGACAAGGTAAGCAGGAGCAGTAGGTACTGATGTTTCTTCCCAGGGGACAAGTCTCTAAGGAAGAGACAGCACAGAGAGGGAAAGGATGACGGTACCATTCAAACACCCCACCAATGCATGGAATACTCAAACACAACCGGTGTTCTGTAACAGTATAAGTGAAGCAATGCCATCACTATCTATCAGCCCTCAGAATTTGATATCTCTCCAATTTAATCATTGAAAAAGCAGCAGAGACTTGAGAAGAGGGAATTAATGATGGCACCCTTCAAAACAGGCCAGCACTGCATAAAGTAGTCATACCACGCCCTATGCCGTTACTTCGTTCCAAGGCGATTTTCGAAGTAGATCAGATTTTGGCCCTAAAAAGTTACCTATACATTTCTTAAACATGAAAAATTTTATTTTTATTAGTAAAATAAATTTTTGAATATACTTACCCGATAATCATGTAGCTGTCAACTCCGTTGCCCGACAGAATTCTATGGAGGGATACGCCAGCTATCACAATACTAGAAGGGGGTGTACTTACCAGCGCCACCTGTGGCCAGGTACTCAAGTACTTCTTGTTGACACCTCCTCAATTATTCCTCGGTCCACTGGTTCTCTATGGGGAGGAAGGGAGGGTCGATTAAATCATGATTATCGGGTAAGTATATTCAAAAATTTATTTTACTAATAAAAATAACATTTTTCAATATTAAACTTACCCGATAATCATGTAGCTGATTCACACCCAGGGGGGTGGGTGAAAACCAGTGTACAAGATTAAAGGATAGCTAAGTATCCCGTATTTCATATAATCAGTTATCCACAATAACAATGAAATAATAAGTACCTGGTAAGGAAGTCGACTTGAACCGTTACTCTGCCTTTAATAAGATCGTCTTCCTTACTGAGCGCAGCGTTCCTCTTGGGAGGCTGAATCAACTCAAAGGTGCTAAAGTATACAGGGCTGCAACCCATACTAAAGGACCTCATCACAACCTTTAACCTCGGCGCTTCTCAAGAAAGAATTGACCACCCGCCAAATCAACAAGGATGTGGAAGGCTTCTTAGCCGACCGTACAGCCCATAAAAAGTATTCAAGAGAAAGGTTAAAAGGTTATGGGATTATGGGAATGTAGTGGCTGAGCCCTCGCCTACTACTGCATTCGTTGCTACGAATGGTCCCAGGGTGTAGCAGTACTCGTAAAGAGACTGGACATCTTTGAGATAGAATGATGCGAACACTGACTTGCTTCTCCAATAGGTTGCATCCATAACACTCTGCAGAGAATGGCTCTGTTTGAAGGCCACTGAAGTAGCCACAGCTCCCACTTCATGTGTCCTTGCCTTCAGCAAAGCAAGGTCTTCTTCCTTCAGATGAGAATGTGTTTCTCTAATCAGAAGCCTGAATAGTAAGAAACTGAGTTCTTAGAACTTGGAAAAGAAGGTTTCTTGATAGCACACTATAAGGCTTCTGATTGTCCTTGTAAAGGTTAAGACCTTTTTAGATAGTACCTAAGAGCTCTAACTGGGCAAAGTACTCTCTTCAGATCATTCCCCACCAAGTTGGACAGGCTTGGGATCTCGAACGACTTAGGCCAAGGACGTGAAGGAAGCTCGTTTAGCAAAAACCGAGCTGCAAGGAACATGTAGCCGTTTCAGATGTGAAAACAATGATCCTGCTGAAGGCGTGGATCCCACTTACTCTTTTAGCTGTTGTCAAGCACACGAGGAAAAGAGTTTTTAATGTGAGGTCCTAAAAAGAGGCTGATTGGAGAGGTTCAAATCTTGATGACATAAGGAACCTTAGGACCACGTCTAGATTCCAGCCTGGAGTGGACAACCGACGTTCCTTTGAGGTCTCAAAAGACCTAGGGAGGTCCTGTAGATCTTTGTTGGTGGAAAGATCCAAGCCTCTGTGGCGGAAAACCGCTGCCAACATACTTCTGTAACCCTTGATCGTAGGAGCTGAAAGGGATCTTACTTTCCTTAGATATAACAGGAAGTCAGCAATCTGGGTTACAGTGGTACTGGTTGAGGAAACTGCATTGGTCTAGTACCAGCTACGGAAGACTTCCCCTATAGACTGATAGATACTGAGAGTGGATGTTCTCCTTGCTTTGGCAATCGCTCTGGCTGCTTCCTTCGAAAAGCCCCTAGCTCTTGAGAGTCTTTCGAAAGTCTGAAGGCAGTCAGACGAAGAGCGTGGAGGATTGGTGTACCTTCTTTACGTGAGGTAGACTTAGAAGGTTCACTCCTAGAGGAAGAGTCCTGGGAATGTCGACCAGCCATTGCAGTACCTCTAAGAACCATTCTCTCGCGGGCCAGAGCGGAGCCAACCAACGTCAGCCGTGTCCCTTTGTGAGAGGAGAACTTCTGAAGTACCCTGTTGACAATCTTGAACGGCGGGAATGCATACAGGTCGAGATGGAACCAATCCAGCAGAAAAGCATCCACGTGAACTGCTGCTGGGTCTGGAATCGGAGAACAATACAACAGGAGTCTCTAGGTTATCGAGGTAGTGAACAGATCTATGGTTGGCTGACCCCACAGGGCCCAAAGTCTGCTGCAAACATTCTTGAGAAGGGTCCACTCTGTGGGGATGACCTGACCCTTCCGTCTGAGGTGATCTGCCATGACATTCATACCGCCCTGAATGAACCTCGTTACCAGTTAGCTTTCGATCTTTAGACCAGATGAGTAGGTCCCTTGCGATCTAGAACAACTTCCACGAAAGAGTCCCTCCCTGCTTGAAGATGTAAGCCAGGGCTGTGGTGTTGTCAGAGTCCACCTCCACCACTTTGTTAGGCTGGAGGGACTTGAAGTTTATCAAGGCCAGAATAACCGCCAACAACTCCTTGCAATTGATGTGAAGTGTCCTTTGCTCCTGATTCTAAGTTCCCGAGCATTCTTGTCCGCCAAAGTCGCACCCCAGCCCGTGTCTGATGCGTCCGAGAGGAGACGGCGGTCGTGTTTCTGAACAGCCCAAGGTAGACTTCCTTGAGAAGAAAGCTGTTCTTACACCACGCGAGAGAAGACCTCCTCTCTTCGGAAACAGGAACTGAGACCGTCTCTAGCGTCATGTCCTTTATCCAGTGAGCAGCTAGATGATACTGAAGGGGGGGGAGGTGGAGTCTCCCTAACACGATGAACAGGGCCAGCGATGAAAGTGTCCCTGTTAGACTCATCCACTACCTGACTGAGCATCGGTTCCTTCTCAGCATGCTCTGGATGCATTCTAGGGCTTGGAAGATCCTTGGGGCCGACGGAAAAGTCCGAAAAGCTCGACTCTGAAGATCCATACCCAAGGAGACAATGGTCTGGGATGGGACGAGCTGAGACTCCTCAAAATTGACCAGGAGGCCCAGTTCCTTGGTCAGATCCATAGTCCATTTGAAAATCTCCAGACAGCGACGACTTGTGGGAGCTCTTAAAAGCCAGTCGTCTGACGGAGCCGGACACAAGATCATGGTACTGCTGCACAGTCTGTGAACTGTCAATCATGGGCAAGCGAGGAAGTACAGTGACAACCCGAATCTGTATAGACTGTCTGGGTCGTACAGACAAACTCCTTATCGGGTTGCTGAGGTTGCCGCACTGCGTCACAACAAGTCACTTCTGTTGGTTGTTGAACGTCTTCCCCGTGACACATTGACTCCGTAAACAAAAAATCCTCTAACAAGGACTAAGCTTGGACTGCATGTCTTGTAACACAGCTCAAGGTCTATGGGAGCAGGTGTGGTAACAGACGGGATTAGCGACTGAAGTGGAACCATTACCTTCCCTGGAAGCATGTTATGCTTAAATAAAAGTCCATAGGAGGCTATGCAGCTAAAGGCTCCCTCCAAATGACAGAGTCCTCAAGGGAATATCAGAAGGAGGGAGAAAAGAACTTTCTCATCTACAGGGACCATATCCTAGAAAAGCTCAGTTCTCTCAGTGAGGGTTCACTGGTGCAAAAGCAGCAGACTAGAAGGCAACGTTATGAAACTGCTTGACAGTCTAGTGAGTTGGCAACAACCAAAGATGTGTGACTGAGAAGCATGTGGTAAGGTATGCAGAGCATGTTGTATGCAGAGTATGCTGTATGCAGAGCATGCTGTATGTAGAGCATGTTGTATGCAGAGCATGCTGAATGCAGAGCATGCTGTATGCAGAGCATGTTGTATGCAGAGCATGCTGAATGCAGAGCATGCTGTGTGCAGAGCATGTTGTATGCAGAGCATGCTGTATGCAGAGCATGCTGTATGTAGAGCATGTTGTATGCAGAGCATGCTGAATGCAGAGCATGCTGTATGCAGAGCATGTAGTATGCAGAGCATGCTGTGAGCAGAGCATGTAAGGTAAGCAGAGCGTGTGCATGGCGTTTAACATTTCTCAGAAATTCCATGACCAGTGCTAGAGTGCTTTATGCATGCTTGCATGGGGTTTTAATATCAACATAATATATACATTACATTCATAACTCATGATTCATATTTTTGCCATATTTTGCGATATTGTTAAAAATATATTGCCAGGAATACAAATATATTTTTATAAGTAATACAAATAACCTCCATTATCATAAGGTTTGAAAATGGAGGTAAGGTATGCTGAACAGCAGAGTCAGAACGAGCTGGAACAACAATAGTTGTGGTTTCCTCTTCAAGACTCTGTTGAGGGAACACCTGAGGCTCAGTCTGCAAAGGCTGATCAGCAGAAGGTAGGCTCATGGGTGGAGGAGGCTGACTCCTGGCATGAGTGGCTGAACTCAAGGGTTGCGCTTGCTGAGTGGTTGGCGGATGCGCAGTAGCAAGTTCCTGAGGAACGAGTTGAGGTTCCTGCGGTGTGAGCTGAGAGCGAAAAGGTAGTGGCTGCGCAGAACGCAGTAAAAATCTCGCAAGTTGAGGCTCCTGAGGCGCAAGGCTAAGGTGTTGAGGTGCTTGCCTTGAGGAGGGTTGAGCTCGCTGCAGCGAGAGCTGAGGAGACTGACTCATGGACGGGAGAGGTTGTTGTACCTCAACCGAGTGTTGCATCACTGGTGGAGCAGCAAGTGGAGGCGGAGGAAGAGAGGTATAATCCTCCTGATCCCATTGTAAAAGTTGCCTTAAGGAAGGCGGAGGCTGAACACCACTGGGAACAGCAAACTCAGAACGTGGCTCAACATCGTACGCCTGGCAGGTGGCACTGCGATCAGGCGGAGCGAGTGCAGGCGGAGCGAGCGCAGGCGGAGGGAGTGTAGGCGGAGGCGGAGGCGCAACACTCTCAGCCCGACACTCACGCATCAAGTCCGAAAGCTGTGCTTGCATGGACTGTAGTAGAGTCCACTTGGGGTCGGCAGAAACTACAGTAGGCTGAGGTAAAGCCTTAACAGTCGAGCTCTGTTGTGGCAGAACCTTACTCCTCTTAGGCGGAGTGCATTCAACTGATGACTGAGGAGAGTCAGAGCTAACCCAATGACTGCATCCGGGTTGTTGAACTCTAACTTCGTACGTCTGGCATAGGTCTGGACTTTACGTTTAAGAGGTCTTGAGACCTGAGACCAGCGTTTTCTCCCCTAAATTTCTTCTGCAGACGAGCAAAATAAGGGCTCAATCGTCTGCGGGTGGGAGTGACGGTCTCGGTAAGACACGCCCACAACCACCGAGGATACTTCTGTGCGCCGATCAAGGCCTGCTGAACCCTTCTGCCCTTCGACATTGCTTCTCCCCTGGGCTTGGGAGCTTGCAAGAGGTCCCGGACTGGGAGGACGACTGGCGCGCACAGAAGTACCCTCACGCACAACACTGAACTTTGCGCTAATCACTTATCACTTTGATTTTCTGTTTGCACTTATTTCACTGAACTCGAAACTTTAAGTGGTTTGTACCTGAAACACGCAATTCTATCCTTTCTCAAAAGTTAGTAATTGCGAAAACAGAATTACAATGTAACAGAAAAATCTAATGAAAGATAAATAATTCAGTGGCTGGAAAGAGACTAAACACTAGATCACTCTAGAAACGTTTACTTTCTTCCCCTAAAGAGACTAGGGAGAAGAGCCAAAAACGATAACAACGTTACTCGTACGCCCGGCAGGCTTGAATGAAACGTTTATCCTCTTTCTCCCTCCGTCTCTATCTCTCTCTCTCTCTCTCTCTCTTGACTTAGAACCTGAGAGAAGAGCCCAATCATATATATCGTTAAAACATATTATTGTTAAAGGAAAAAACTGAAATATTTCCCAAAATGAAAAGTTCCTTTATTAGAATTAAAACCATTAAGTTAAGAAAGAATGAACAAAACGCTAGACACGGTTACTCTTACTGCAATGTGAAACCGTGAAAATTCTTTCTCTATCGTAACGATAGAGTGCAAGTTGAACGTTCTGAACGTCAACAACTGCAGAGACAAAACAAAACGTTAGTTCAACTTTGAAAACAGTACTAGACTATCAAAGAAATTCTTTCAAAGACATTAAAATAGCATAATATGTTAACAGGTAAAACCGAAATGACGGGCTCAATGTTAATTAACTTCGGTACCAAGAAAAGACCGCCTACTATTAGGAAGGTCGAATATAAACAAATATAAAAATTAATTTTAATAAGTTTATAAAAAAAGGAAGTTAATCGCTTTTGTAAAGCAAAATTAAGAAAGAGAGTCTATACTCTCTTAGACACCAACACTTCCGTCTAAGGGAAGGGTCGGCCATTAAAGGTGAAAGAGAGTTCATACTCTCTTCGTCACCATAATTAATCAAATTAATTCCAAAAGCTAACTAAGCTAATATAGAAGTTTCCAGTAAAGCAACAGCCGAAATCAAAGAGAAATACTTCACCAAAGTCGTGAAAATACTCCAAGAACATAAGCGTATCCCAGAACGTCTTGCCGGAAGCACGACAGAGGAATAATTGAGGAGGTGTCAACAAGAAGTACTTGAGTACCTGGCCACAGGTGGCGCTGGTAAGTACACCCCCTTCTAGTATTGTGATAGCTGGCGTATCCCTCCATAGAATTCTGTCGGGCAACGGAGTTGACAGCTACATGATTATCGGGTAAGTTTAATATTGAAAATGTATTTATGTAGGTACTTACAACCTGCAATCATGTTATAAAAACCAGACACCTTCATTAATATGCATTCATGTCAAGTACAATACTGTACAGAGTACAGTACAGAACAGTATAGTACATTACTGTTAAGTACTATAAAGTACAGTACTGTTGAATACTGTAACATATTGTTAAATATTGCAAAGTACTGTAAATTACTGTTGAGTACATTTGAATATAATTTAAGGTACAACAACAGTAAGAGAGAGAGAGAGAGAGAGAGAGAGAGAGAGAGAGAGAGAGAGAGAGAGAGAGAGAGAGAGAGAGGAGAGAGTACAATGGCACAGTTCAATAAACTTTCTTTGCAATTTTGCTTGTTTGCCACACAGAGAACCATATAACCTATTAAAGAAAAAATCACAAATTCGCGGGTTTGCGAGAAGTGCTCTCAAACGCCACAACTTCAAACAGCCCACGCTCCTCTACACCCAGCTTCCTTCGCGTCACTTCCCTTCCCATCCAGTACAACATCCCCTCCCACACTGACTCGAACTCAGTCTTGCATTGTCTCTCTTCGCATGTGGATGTCTCACTTCGGTCTTTTTTGAGCAGAATCACATTTTCACGTAAAAAAACGATGCATTTGTATATTGTACTGTACAGTAATACATACATCTACAGTACATTACCTGGTAAATATAAACACTGTACAGATATAAAATAAATCTATAACTTTGTTAAGCAAAATTAAGAGAGTCTATACTCTCTTCGACACCAACACTTCCGTCTAAGGGAAGGGTCGGCCATTTAAAAGTGAAAGAGAGTTCATACTCTCTTCGTACCAAAATTAAATCAAAAATTAAATCAAATTAATTCCAAAAACTTGCTAAGCTAATGATATAGCTTCCTGAATAGCGAAGGCTAAACTCTAGAGCAAATACATCACCAAATCGTGAGCAATAACTCCAGAATCAACAGCGTATCCATGTAGGTCTAGCCGGAGGCACGACAGAGGAAAAATTGAGGTGGTGTTGACAAGAAGTACTAGAGTACCTGACCACAGATGGCGCTGTGGTGTTCACCCCCACCTGTATAGCGATCGCTGGCGTATCCCGACCGTAGATTTCTGTCGGCAACAGAGTTGACAGCTACATGATTATCGGGTAAGATTAATATTGAAAAATGTTATTTTTATTAGTAAAATAAATTTTTGAATATACTTACCCGATAATCATGTAGCTGTCAACTCCGTTGCCCGACAGAATTCTACGGGAGGGATACGCCAGCTATCACAATACTAGAAGGGGGTGTACTCACCAGCGCCACCTGTGGCCAGGTACTACAGTACTTCTTGTTGACACCTCCTCAATTTTTCCTCGGTCCACTGGTTCTCTATGGGGAGGAAGGGAGGGTCAATTAAATCATGATTATCGGGTAAGTATATTCAAAAATTTATTTTACTAATAAAAATAACATTTTTCAATATTAAACTTACCCGATAATCATGTAGCTGATTCACACCCAGGGGGGTGGGTGAAAAACAGTGTACAAGATTAAAGGATAGCTAAGTATCCCGTATTTCATATAACAGTTATCTCAAAATAACAATGAAATAATAAGTACCTGGTAAGGAAGTCGACTTGAACCGTTACTCTGCCTCTTTTTTAAGTTCGTCTTCCTTACTGAGCGCAGCGTTCCTCTTAGGAGGCTGAATCAACTCAAAGGTGCTAAAGTATATAGGGCTGCAACCCCTACTAAAGGACCTCTACACAACCTCTAACCCAGGCGCTTCTCAAGAATGAATTGACCACCCGCCAAATCAAAAGGATGCGGAAGGCTTCTTAGCCTACCGTAACAACCATAAAAACAACAATAAAAGCATTCAAGAGAAAGGTTAAAAAAGGTTATGGGATTAAGGGAATGTAGTGGCTGAGCCCTCACCTACTACTGCACTCGCTGCTACGAATGGTCCCAGGGTGTAGCAGTTCTCGTAAAGAGACTGGACATCTTTAAGATAAAATGATGCAAAAACTGACTTGCTCCTCCAATAGGTTGCATCCATTATGCTCTGCAGAGAACGGTTTTTATTAAAGGCCATCGAAGTAGCTACGGCTCTCACTTCGTGGGTCCTTACCTTCAGCAAAGCAAGGTCTTCCTCCTTTAAGTGAGAATGGGCTTCTCTAATCAGAAGCCTTATATAATACGAAACCCCGTTTTTGGACATGGGCCTCGAAGGTTTCTTGATGGCACACCATAAGGCTTCTGACTGTCCTCGAATAGGTTTTGACCTATTAAGATAATATTTCAGAGCTCTGACAGGGCAAAGAACTCTTTCTAGCTCGTTACCTACCATGTTGGAGAGGCTAGGTATTTCAAACGATCTAGGCCAAGGACGTGAAGGAAGTTCATTCTTAGCTAAGAATCCGAGCTGTAAAGAACATGTTGCAGATTCGGATGTGAACCCAATGTTCTTGCTGAAGGCATGAACCTCACTGACTCTTTTAGCTGTCGCAAGGTAGACGAGAAAAAGAGTCTTGAGGGTAAGGTCCTTGAAGGAAGCTGACTGGAGAGGTTCGAACCTAGGAGACATGAGGAACCTTAAGACTACGTCTAGGTTCCAGCCTGGAGTGGGTAGACGACGCTCTTTAGAAGTCTCAAAAGACTTAAGGATGTCTTGAAGGTCCTTGTTGGAAGAAAGGTCCAAACCTCTGTGGCGGAGAACTGAAGCCAACATACTCCTGTACCCTTTAATCGTAGGAGCTGAAAGGGATCTCTCATTCCTAAGATGTAATAGGAAGTCAGCTATTTGGGTCACAGAGGTATTGGTAGAGGAAACTGCATTGGCTCTACACCAGCTCCGGAAGACTTCCCACTTGGATTGGTAGACTCTACGAGTGGATACCCTCCTTGCTCTGGCAATCGCACTGGCTGCCTCCTTCGAAAAGCCTCTAGCTCTAGCGAATCTTTCGACAGTCTGAAGGCAGTCAGCCGAAGAGCGTGGAGGTTTGGGTGCAACCTGTCTACGTGAGGTTGACGTAGAAGGTCCACTCTTAGAGGGAGAGTCCTGGGGACGTCGACCAGCCATTGTAGTACCTCTGTGAACCATTCTCTTGCAGGCCAAAGGGGAGCAACCAGCGTCAGCCGTGTCCCTTCGTGCGAGATGAACTTCTGAAGGACTTTGTTTATGATCTTGAACGGTGGAAATGCGTAAAGGTCGAGATGGGACCAGTTCAGCAGAAAAGCATCCACATGAACTGCTGCTGGGTCTGGAACTGGGGAACAGTACAAAGGAAGTCTCTTGGTCATGGAGGTGGCAAACAGATCGATGGTCGGCTGACCCCACAAGGTCCAAAGTCTGTTGCACACGCTCTTGTGGAGGGTCCATTCCGTGGGGATGACCTGATCCCTTCTGCTTAGGCGATCTGCTGAGACGTTCATGTTGCCCTGAATGAACCTCGTAACTAGGGTGAGGTTTAGACTTCTTGACCAAATGAGGAGGTCCCTTGCGATCTCGTATAGGCTCCTCGAATGGGTCCCTCCTTGCTTGGAGATGTAAGCCAAGGCTGTGGTGTTGTCGGAGTTCACCTCCACCACCTTGCCTAGCAGGAGGGACTTGAAGTTCAATAGGGCTAAATGAACTGCTAGTAGCTCCTTGCAGTTGATGTGGAGCGTTTCCTGTTCCTCGTTCCACGTTCCCGAGCACTCCCGTCCGTTCAAGGTCGCGCCCCAGCCCGAGTCCGATGCATCCGAGAAGAGATGAAGATTGGGGGTCTGAATCGCCAACGATAGGCCCTCCCTGAGAAGGAGATTGGTCTTCCACCACAAGAGAGTGGTCTTCATCTCTTTGGTGACTGGGATAGAGACTGCTTCGAGAGTCAAACCCTTGTCCCAATGAGCTGCAAGATGGAATTTAAGAGGGCGGAGGTGGAGTCTCCCTTGTTCGACGAACAGGGCCAACGATGAAAGGGTCCCTGTGAGACTCATCCACTGTCTCACCGAGCAACTGCTCCTCTTCAGCATGCTCAGGATGCAATCTAGGGCTTGGCTTATCCTTGGGGCCGATGGAAAAGCCCGAAAATCCTGACTCCGAATCTCCATTCCCAGGTACACAATGGATTGGGAGGGAATGAGCTGAGACTTTTCTAGATTGACTAACAGACCCAGTTCTTTGATCAAGTCCAAAGTCCAGTTGAGACTCTCCAGACAGCGACGACTCGTGGAGGCTCTCAACAGCCAGTCGTCTAAATAAAGGGAGGCTCTGATGTCCGATAAGTGGAGGAATTTTGCTATATTCCTCATCAGATGCATAAACACCATAGGAGCTGTGCTTAGGCCAAAACACAGGGCTTGGAATTGGTAGACAACCTTTCCAAAAACGAATCTCAGGAAAGGTTGGGAGTCTGGATGAATAGGAACGTGAAAGTAAGCATCTTTCAGGTCCAACGAGACCATCCAGTCCTCCTGCCTGACCGCTGCTAGGACCGACTTCGTCGTCTCCATCGTGAACGTCTGCTTGGTGACATAAGCATTGAGCGCGCTGACGTCCAGCACCGGTCTCCAACCTCCTGTCTTCTTGGCCACCAGAAAGAGACGGTTGTAGAAGCCCGGGGATTGATGGTCCCGGACTATAACCACTGCCTTCTTCTGTAAAAGGAGCGACACCTCCTGGTGCAACGCTAGCCTCTTGTCCTTTTCTTTGTAGTTGGGAGAGAGGTTGATGGGAGATGTGGTCAGAGGGGGTTTGCGGCAGAATGGTATCCTGTAACCCTCCCTCAGCCAACTGACAGACTGGGCGTCTGCACCTCTCTTTTCCCAGGCTTGCCAGAAGATCTTGAGTCTGGCTCCTACTGCTGTCTGGAGATGAGGAGAGTCAGTTTTTGCCTTTAGAAGTCTTGGAACCTTTCCTAGACTTGCTCCTGGAAGAGTCTGGACGGGAGCTTCCTCGGCTGGGGGCTCTACCACGAAAGGGCGGAATAAACCTCGTAGCAGGAGTATCAGCCACTGGGGTGCGATAAGTCCTGGGGACTGAGGTAGCAACCTTAGTCTTACGAGCTGATGAGGCCACAAGATCATGGGTGTCCTTTTGTATCAGGGCCGCAGACAAGTCCTTAACAAGCTCTTCGGGAAACAGGAACTTAGAGAGCGGAGCGAAAAGGAGTTGAGACCTTTGACAAGGTGTGATGCTGGAGGAAAGGAAGGTACAAAGCTGCTCCCTTTTCTTAAGCACTCCTGACACAAACATCGAAGCAAGCTCGCCAGATCCATCCCTAATAGCCTTATCCATGCAGGACATTAAGAGCATGGCTGAGTCCTTGTCCGCAGGGGAGGTCTTCTTGCTAAGGGCCCCCAGGCACCAGTCTAGGAAATTGAACATCTCAAAGGCTCTAAATACACCCTTTAGGAAGTGATCAAGATCTGAGAAGGTCCAGCAAACCTTAGAGCGCCTCATTGCTGTTCTACGAGGAGAGTCTACCAAACTTGAGAAGTCAGCCTGGGCAGAGGCAGGTACTCCCAAGCCTGGTTCCTCTCCTGTGGCATACCAAACGCCCGCTTTAGAAGTGAGCTTAGTCGGAGGAAACATAAAGGAAGTCTTTCCTAGTTGCTGCTTAGACTGCAACCACTCCCCTAAAATCCTTAACGCTCTCTTAGAGGACCTTGCAAAGACGAGCTTAGTATACGTTGACTTGGCTGGCTGCATGCCCAGCGAAAACTCAGATGGCGGAGAGCGGGGGGTAGCAGAGACAAAATGGTCTGGGTATACCTCTCTGAAAAGAGCCAAGACCTTACGAAAGTCAATAGGAGGCGGAGAAGACTTGGATTCATCCACGTCTGATGAGGGGTCCAGGTGTGCAGCCTCATCATCAGAAACCTCATCACCAGAGTGTAGCGAAGTGAGAGGTAAGGTATGCTGAACAGCAGAATCTGCACGAGCTGGAGCAAAAACGCTTGTGGTTTCCTCCTCAAGTCTCTGTTGAGGGAACACCTGAGGCTCAGGCTGCAAAGGCTGGTCAAAAGAAGTAGCAGAAGGTAGGCGCATGGGTGGAGGAGGCTGACTCCTGGCATGAGTGTCTTGCCTCAAGGGTTGCGCTTGCTGTAAGGTGAGCGGATGCGCAGTAGCAAGTTCCTGAGGAACGAGTTGAGGTTCCTGAGGTGTGAGCTGCGAGAGTTGGGGTAGAGGCTGCGCAGAACGCATAACTTGTCTCGCGAGTTGAGGTTCCTGAGGCGCAAGGCTAAGGTGTTGAGGCTCTCGCCTTGAGGAGGGTTGAGGTCGCTGCAGCGAGAGCTGAGATGTCTGCCTCATGGATGGGAGAGGTTGTTGTACCTCAAGAGAGTGTTGCCTCACTGGTGGAACCGCAAGTGGAAGCGGAGGAAGTAAGGTATAAGCTTCCTGTTCCCATTGCTGAGGTTGCCTTAAGGAAGGCGGAGGTAGCTGCACACCACTGGAAACTGGTAACTCAGTAAGTGGTAAGGTATCCTGAGGAGCCTCAACATCGTACGCCTGGCAGGCAGGACTGCGGTTAGGCGGAGCGATCGCAGGAGGAGGTGTAACCTTCTCAGCCTGACACTCACGCATCAAGACCGCAAGTTGTGACTGCATGGACTGCAGTAGAGTCAACTTGGGGTCGGCAGACACTAAGGTCTGCTGAGGCAAAGCCTTAACAGAAGTGATCTGTTGCGGCAGCACCTTACTCCTCTTAGGAGGAGTGCCTTCAACTGATGACTGCGGCGAGTCAGAGCTGATCCAATGACTGCAGCCAGGTTGTAGAGCTCTTGAGGTCTGGACTCTGCGTTTGAGAGGTCTTGAGACCTGAGTCCAACGTTTCCTCCCTGACAATTCTTCAGCAGACGAGTAAAAGACGGGCTCAATCGTCTGCGGGTGGGAGTGACGGTCTCTGGAAGACACGCCCGCAACCACCGAGGATACTTCTGTGCGCCGATCAAGGCCTGCCGAACCCTTTTGCCCTTCGACATTGCTTCTCCCCTGGGCTTGGGAGCTTGCAAGAGGTCCCGGACTGGGAGGACGACTGGCACGCACAGAAGTACCCTCACGCACCACACTGACACTGACACTAGCACTTGGCACTGCACTGACACTAGCACTCGTCACAGCACTGGCACTATTACCACCCACTGCACTCTTGACCTTAAGTTCCTTGACTTCGGCCATAAGAGACTTATGATCACTAACCACCGACTCCACTTTGTCACCTAAAGCCTGAATGGCACGCAAAACAACAGACATATCAGGTTGAGGGCAAATAGTAGGTTCGGGGGTAGCCACTACAGGGGGAGGAAAAGGTAGGGGATCATGAGGTGAGGAAAAAAGTGAAGAGCGAGAAGAACTTCTCCTAACTCTCTCTCTCTCTAACTTGGTTGAATACTTAAGAAATCGGACAAAATCAAGTTCCGAAAGTCCGGCGCATTCCTCACATCGATCTTCCAACTGACAGGGTCTTTCCCTACAGTCAGAACAAGCGGTGTGAGGATCTACCGAGGCCTTCGGAATACGCCTATTACAAGACCTACATCGTCTATGGGGTGGGGCTTGTGAAATGTCAGACATCTTGAATCAAAGAGTTAGCCAAGTGGGGATTCCAAATCAAGCAAAAAGATCGTTAACCATTAATCAAAACTAAATAATAGCTATCTAAGCTAATATAGAAGTTTTCCAGTAAAGCGACAGCCGAAATCTGAGAGAAATACTTCACCAAAAGCCGTGAAAATACTCCAAGATCATAAGCGTATCCCAGAACGTCTTGCCGGAAGCACGACAGAGGAAAAATTGAGGAGGTGTCAACAAGAAGTACTGTAGTACCTGGCCACAGGTGGCGCTGGTGAGTACACCCCCTTCTAGTATTGTGATAGCTGGCGTATCCCTCCCGTAGAATTCTGTCGGGCAACGGAGTTGACAGCTACATGATTATCGGGTAAGTTTAATATTGAAAAATATTATTTTCCACAGGTGCCAGAAGAAATTTTGCAACCCAGAAAACTAAGAAAGGAAGTTATTGTTCCTACTGTTTCTGATAATCGACACATCTTATTCATTTTTAGAAAAGACTAATTTTGAGCCATGGAAAATAATCCCCTTTATTAATCCTTTCATTTTCCACTACTAAGCCCATCAGACTGTATTGTATATCCTCAGATACACACCTCAATACAGAAAAATACTAAGTTAAGGTAAGGCCATGGCCCCCTTGGGGTTTATGGGAGGTTATAGCCCCCTGGTAGGTAAGGTCATAGCATACTAAGTTAAGTTAGGTGGAAAGGCTTGATCTAGGTCAGGTTATGATGGTAATAGAAAATTGGAAAAAAAATTAAGGAGAAAACTTAGGCCCACAGACTATAAAAGCATTGAGAGGCTATGAATATGTGTAGGCCTATCATTGTAGCCTATATGCGGCCAGCGTTAGTATTAATACTTACACATTATGGGTAGTGTGTAGGTGGTTGGGTCACCGATTTTTTGTTCCACCGAAATACTCGCCCATTCGGCTAACAAGCGTTGCGCAATAGGTACCGCTTTCCAGAACAGATAAGTGATAAAATGTTATTTTCATTAGTAAAATAAATTTTTGAATATACTTACCCGATGATCATGTAGCTGTCAACTCCGTTGCCCGACAGAAATCTACGGTCGGGATACGCCAGCGATCGCTATCCAGGTGGGGGTGTACACAACAGCGCCATCTGTGAGTAGGTACTCAAGTACTTCTTGTCAACAAGAACTCAATTTTCTCCTCGGTCCACTGGTTCTCTATGGGGAGGAAGGGCGGGTTCTTTAATTCATGATCATCGGGTAAGTATATTCAAAAATTTATTTTACTAATGAAAATAACATTTTTCAATATTAATCTTACCCGATGATCATGTAGCTGATTCACACCCAGGGTGGTGGGTGGAGACCAGCATACATGTTAACAAAGAAGCTAAGTATCCCGTATTTCATTTTATCAGTTATTCAAAATAACAAACATAAAATAAATAAGTACCTGGTAAGGAAGTCGACTTGAACCATTACTCTGCCTTTTTTAAGTACGTCTTCCTTACTGAGCCTAGCGGTCCTCTTAGGATGCTGAACGACTCCTAGGTGCTGAAGTATAAAGGGCTGCAACCCATACTAAAGGACCTCATCACAACCTCTAACCTAGGCGCTTCTCAAGAAAGAATTTGACCACCCGCCAAATCAACCAGGATGCGGAAGGCTTCTTAGCCGACCGTACAACCCAAAGAACAACAATAAAAAGTATTCAAGAGAAAGGTTAAAAAGGTTATGGGATTATGGGAATGTAGTGGCTGAGCCCTCACCTACTACTGCACTCGCTGCTACGAATGGTCCCAGGGTGTAGCAGTTCTCGTAAAGAGACTGGACATCTTTGAGATAGAATGATGCGAACACTGACTTGCTTCTCCAATAGGTTGCATCCATAACACTCTGCAGAGAACGGTTCTGTTTGAAGGCCACTGAAGTAGCCACAGCTCTCACTTCATGTGTCCTTACCTTCAGCAAAGCAAGGTCTTCTTCCTTCAGATGAGAATGTGCTTCTCTAATCAGAAGCCTGATGTAGTAAGAAACTGCGTTCTTAGACATCGGTAGAGAAGGCTTCTTGATAGCACACCATAAAGCTTCTGATTGTCCTCGTAATGGCTTTGACCTTCTTAAATAGTACCTAAGAGCTCTAACTGGGCAAAGTACTCTCTCTAGTTCGTTCCCCACCAAGTTGGACAGGCTTGGGATCTCGAACGACTTAGGCCAAGGACGGGAAGGAAGCTCGTTTTTAGCCAAAAAACCGAGCTGCAAGGAACATGTAGCCGTTTCAGATGTGAAACCTATGTTCCTGCTGAAGGCGTGGATCTCACTTACTCTTTTAGCTGTTGCTAAGCACACGAGGAAAAGAGTTTTTAATGTGAGGTCCTTAAAAGAGGCTGATTGGAGCGGTTCAAATCTTGATGACATTAGGAACCTTAGGACCACGTCTAGATTCCAGCCTGGAGTGGACAACCGACGTTCCTTTGAGGTCTCAAAAGACCTAAGGAGGTCCTGTAGATCTTTGTTGGTGGAAAGATCCAAGCCTCTGTGGCGGAAAACCGCTGCCAACATACTTCTGTAACCCTTGATCGTAGGAGCTGATAGGGATCTTACGTTCCTTAGATGTAACAGGAAGTCAGCAATCTGGGTTACAGTGGTACTGGTTGAGGAAACTGCATTGGCCTTGCACCAGCTTCGGAAGACTTCCCATTTAGACTGATAGACTCTGAGAGTGGATGTCCTCCTTGCTCTGGCAATCGCTCTGGCTGCCTCCTTCGAAAAGCCTCTAGCTCTTGAGAGTCTTTCGATAGTCTGAAGGCAGTCAGACGAAGAGCGTGGAGGTTTGGGTGTACCTTCTTTACGTGAGGTTGACGCAGAAGGTCCACTCTTAGAGGAAGAGTCCTGGGAACGTCGACTAGCCATTGCAGTACCTCGGTGAACCATTCTCTCGCGGGCCAGAGGGGAGCAACCAACGTCAGCCGTGTCCCTTTGTGAGAGGCGAACTTCTGAAGTACCCTGTTGACAATCTTGAACGGCGGGAACGCATACAGGTCGAGATGGGACCAATCCAGCAGAAAGGCATCCACGTGAACTGCTGCTGGGTCTGGAATCGGAGAACAATACAACGGGAGCCTCTTGGTCATCGAGGTAGCGAATAGATCTATGGTTGGCTGACCCCACAGGGCCCATAGTCTGCTGCAAACATTCTTGTGAAGGGTCCACTCTGTGGGGATGACCTGACCCTTCCGGCTGAGGCGATCTGCCATGACATTCATATCGCCCTGAATGAACCTCGTTACCAGCGTGAGCTTTCGATCTTTTGACCAAATGAGGAGGTCCCTTGCGATCTCGAACAACTTCCTCGAATGAGTCCCTCCCTGCTTGGAGATGTAAGCCAAGGCTGTGGTGTTGTCGGAGTTCACCTCCACCACCTTGTTTAGCTGGAGGGACTTGAAGTTTATCAAGGCCAGATGAACCGCCAACAACTCCTTGCAATTGATGTGAAGTGTCCTTTGCTCCTGATTCCATGTGCCCGAGCATTCCTGTCCGTCCAGTGTCGCACCCCAGCCCGTGTCCGATGCGTCCGAGAAGAGACGGTGGTCGGGGGTCTGAACAGCCAAAGGTAGACCTTCCTTGAGAAGAATGCTGTTCTTCCACCACGTTAGAGTAGACCTCATCTCTTCGGAAACAGGAACTGAGACGGTCTCTAGTGTCATGTCCTTTATCCAGTGAGCAGCTAGATGATACTGAAGGGGGCGGAGGTGGAGTCTCCCTAACTCGATGAACAGGGCCAGCGATGAAAGTGTCCCTGTTAGACTCATCCACTGCCTGACTGAGCATCGGTTCCTTCTCAGCATGCTCTGGATGCATTCTAGGGCTTGATTGATCCTTGGGGCCGACGGAAAAGCCCGAAAAGCTCGACTCTGAATCTCCATACCCAGGTAGACAATGGTCTGGGATGGGACGAGCTGGGACTTCTCTAAATTGACCAGGAGGCCCAGTTCCTTGGTCAGATCCATAGTCCATCTGAGATTCTCCAGACAGCGACGACTTGTGGGAGCTCTTAAAAGCCAGTCGTCTAAATAAAGGGAGGCTCTGATGTCTGCCAAGTGAAGGAATTTCGCAATATTCCTCATCAGTCTGGTAAACACAAGAGGTGCCGTGCTTAGGCCAAAGCACAGGGCTTGGAACTGGTACACAACCTTTCCAAAGACGAATCTTAGGAAAGGTTGGGAGTCTGGATGGATGGGGACGTGAAAGTACGCGTCTTTCAGGTCTCCTCCTGCCTGACCGCTGCTAGGACCGACTTCGTCGTCTCCATCGTGAACGTCTGCTTGGTGACAAAAGCATTGAGAGCACTGACGTCCAGCACCGGTCTCCAACCTCCTGTCTTCTTGGCTACCAGGAAGAGACGGTTGTAAAAGCCCGGGGATTGATGATCCCGGACTATGACCACCGCTTCCTTTTGTAGCAAGAGCGACACCTCTTGTTGCAACGCTAGCCTCTTGACCTTCTCCTTGTAGTTGGGAGAGAGGTTGATGGGAGACGTAGCTAGAGGGGGACTGCGGCAGAACGGAATTCTGTATCCCTCCCTTAGCCACTTCACAGACTGAGCGTCTGCACCTCTGCTCTCCCAAGCTTGCCAGAAGGTCTTGAGTCTGGCTCCTACTGCTGTCTGGAGAGGAAGGCAGTCAAAACTTGCCTTTTGCGGACTTGGAACCCTTCTTGGATTTGCCACGGTGACTGTCTGCACGGGTACCTCCTCTGCTGGAGGCTCTGCCACGAAAGGGCGGGATGAACCTAGAAGCAGGTGTGTCAACTGCTGCAGGGCGGAAGGGTCTAGGCACGGAAGGTAAGGTTTTAGCCTTACGTGCAGAAGATGCCATAAGATCATGAGTATCCTTCTGGATAAGTGAGGCAGCCATCCCCTTAATCAGCTCCTCCGGAAACAGACACTTGGAGAGAGGAGCAAACAACAACTCTGACTTCTGGCAAGGAGTGATACCAGCTGATAAGAAGGAGCAAAGATGTTCTCTCTTCTTAAGGACTCCTGATACATACGAAGCCGCAAGTTCACCAGACCCATCCCGAATTGCTTTGTCCATGCTAGACATGATCAGCATGGCCGAGTCCTTATCTGAAGGGGAAGTCTTCCTGCTTAAGGCTCCCAAACACCAATCGAGGAAGTTGAATATCTCGAAGGCACGAAATACTCCCTTCAACAGATGATCTAAATCGGAAAAGGACCAGCAGATCTTCGAACGTCTCATAGCCAACCTGCGGGGAGAGTCAACCAGACTTGAGAAGTCGGCCTGGGCAGAGGCAGGAACCCCCAAGCCGGGTTCCTCTCCCGTGGAATACCAGACGCTCGACTTAGAAGCAAGCTTGGGAGGCGGAAAGACAAAAGAAGTCCTTCCCAGTTGCTTCTTGGACTGCAACCAGTCCCCCATAACCCTCAAAGCTCTCTTAGATGATCTGGCGAGAACAAGCTTGGTGAAGGCAGGCGCAGCAGACTGCATGCCCAGAGCAAACTCGGAGGGAGGAGAACGAGGGGTTGCAGACACAAACTGCTCAGGATACAAGTCCCTGAACAAGGCAAGGACTTTACGAAAGTCTAAGGAGGGAGGCGTAGACTTGGGCCCTTCAAAATCAGAGTGAGGCTCATCCAGATGTGCAGCTTCATCATCCGATACACCATCATCCGAAAGCTGAGTTGTAAGTGGCAAAGGCAGAGCAGAAAGCTGAACGGCTGAATCCGGCAGTACGGGTGCATGCGTACCTGCGGATCCAACATCATGCCGCTGCTGGTCGGTCTGCGAGCTGGCAACAACAAAAGCAGAGGGCTGGTGTGTGGGAGGGGCTGCGGTGGGTTGAGGAGCATGCGGTATCGTATGCAGAGCATGCTGTAAGGTATGCGGCTCATGCTGCATGGTATGCGGAGCATGCTGTAAGGTATGCAGAGCATGCTGCATGGGCTGAGGAGAATGCCGCATAGTGCTGGAACCCGGCAACTCCTGATGCGGCAGCTCACGCATGTTAGCAGATGGTGCAGCAAGAACATGCGTCTGGCAGGGTGGACTGCGCATCGGTGGTGGAGCTCTCACAGGTGGAGTGTGGGAGCAGGCAGCCGCAGTATCTGCTGAGCGCACAACCTCGGCGGGTTGTAGGTTAACAGGAGCAGTGATAACCTTCTCAGCATGATACTCCTGCATGAATGCAGCAAGCTGAGACTGCATAGTCTGCAGCATGGACCACTTAGGGTCTACTGTGGTTGGAGCAACAACAGACGGAGCAGTAGCCTGTTGAGGGACCACTCTACCTCTCTTGGGAGGTGTGCAGTCATCAGATGACTGCGGCGAGTCCGAACTAACCCAGTGGCTACACCTGGGCCGTTGGACTCGCTCGGAAGGGACCTTACGTTTGAGCGGTCGTGAGACCTTGGTCCACCGTTTCCTCCTGGAAACTTCTTCCACAGACGAGGAATGTAAGGGCTCATTCGTCTGTAAGTGGATGGGACGATCCTTAACAGATACGTCCGCAACCACTGAGGATACATCCGTGCGCCGATCAAGGCCTGCCGAACCCTTTGGTCCTTCGACATTGCTTCTCCCCTGGGCTTGGGAGCTTGCAAGAGGTCCCGGACTGGGAGGACGACTGGCACGCACAGATGTACCCTCATGCGCAACACTGACACTGACACTTTGCACATCACTAGCACTAACACTTCCCACTGCACTTTTCGCTTTCAGCTCTCTGACATCTGCCAAGAGCTGATTACGGTCATTAGCCAATGACTCCACTTTGTCACCGAGAGCCTGAATGGCACGCAACATATCCGCCATACCAGGCTGAGCACTCGTAGCAGGTTCGGGAGTCACCACCACAGGGGAAGGAAAAGGTTGAGGGGCATGGGGAGAGGAAAAATCCACAGAGCGAGAAGAACTCCTCCTATTTCTCTCCTTCTCTAACCTATGTGCATATCTAAGGAATTCGTTAAAATCGAATTCCGAAAGCCCAGCACATTCCCCACATCGATCTTCCAATTGACAGGATTTACCCCTACAATTGGAACATACGGTGTGAGGATCTATAGAGGCCTTCGGAAGACGCCAAGTACAAGTCCTAACGCTACACTGCCTGTACTTAGGTACTTGAGACTGGTCAGACATCTTGAATTTAGAAGTAGTCAAGGGGGGATTCCAAAATCTAGCAAAGTTCGTTACCAATTAATCTAAATTAATTCCAAAAGCTTGCTAAGCTAATGAGAAAGCTTCCTGAATAGCGAAGGCTAAAACTTTAGAGCAAATACATCACCAAATCGTGAACAATAACTCCAAAATCAACAGCGTATCCAAGTAGGTCTTGCCGGCGGCACGACAGAGGAAAAATTGAGTTCTTGTTGACAAGAAGTACTTGAGTACCTACTCACAGATGGCGCTGTTGTGTACACCCCCACCTGGATAGCGATCGCTGGCGTATCCCGACCGTAGATTTCTGTCGGGCAACGGAGTTGACAGCTACATGATCATCGGGTAAGATTAATATTGAAAAATAATGTTTAATTGCAAGCCACATTATAGCGAAGACTAATAACTGAATAATTAGCATTAGTTCATAAACCAATATACTCGTAAATACAATAAGATACGGGATACAATGGACACAGATAAGCAGGTTCCTAGCTTTCTATACAAACTGCCGGCCTGGTGACCCAACAATCTACACAAGTACCCACATTATTGGGAAGAATTATAGGTACAGACGGAACAATATTTTAAGCAGAAAAATAGTTTTTCCTGTAATAAATATTGTTCTTACACTGAATTTGGCCTTCATTTAAACAGCAAATAAACCAAAAACCTGTTTAAGCCCAGGAATATATTTTAGAAATCCAATGGTTTCTGCTCCACCATGCGCTTGCGGAAAAAGAAAACCATCAAGCTCCTATGTACTGGCAACCGGTACATGCTGAACTGAGCATGCTAATCCCATTGATTTCTATTTCTTAGATAATTAAATTTTTGGGGTGTATGTATGATAGCGGCCAGCTGTATGTATATCATGCCTAACTTAGAATACGGAAGTGTAAGGGGGGACGCAGGAGGGGGGACGCAGGAGGCGTCACCCCCCCCCCACCAACCCCCCCCCCTCCCCCCCGTTAGTTAAGTAGGTAAGGACACTGCTTGTAGGTTATGTTAGGGAGGAATGTTTAGGTTAGTTGACGTCCATTTTTAATGAACACGTGAGGAATTGGCCGCTGATATACAAAGGCCCCAAATTTTTATTTACAGTGAACATAAGTGTCCTTTTCAAATAAAACGAACATTTATCTAGAGGAAACACCTGTTTTTTTTGGAAAACTTTTTGCGTCCATAACTATAGTAAAACCCATCATTGTTAGTCTTAGAGGAGATTCCGTACACATTTCAAATACAAATAGACCTATAGGGGAGAATAGTTCGAAACGCAAACACAAAATATAAATTAATACAATTTTCAAATTCTAATTCAATCCTGCTCTAAACTAAAAGTTCTCTGCGTGGTCTATAGGCCTAGCAATTGTAACGTCTCATTAATTTAGGCCTGATAAACGATTCTGATTTTACCAAACAATAAAATACAGAAACAAAATGTATACAAAGGCCATTTGAATAAGAACACAAAAACGAATAACAGGATATGAAAAATAACCAGATTATGTCTACTTACAAAATAGATTTCCCTCAAAAGGTTCAAATTTCACTTTAAAGTTTATTTATATATCCCGCGGTCACCGAACACTAGTCACATTAAACATTTAAATATAAACAAATAGATTTGTTATTTTGTTTATCTCTTCTTCTTCTTCTTCTTCTTTTTCTTCCTCTTCTTCCTCTTTTGTATCGAAAATATTAAACAATAAAATGATTTATGGCAATTTATGGCATTAAAAACGAGACTCATACATTTATACATTTCAATTATTTTCCAAGAATTTGATATGAATTACTATTCAATATAAATGACTATTTTTGTTTTTGAGCCAATTGAATACACATTTTCATATATTTATATACAATAAAATGATTTATGGTAATTTATTGTATTAAAAAACGATACTGCACATTCTAATTATTTAAAAAAAAAATGTAGGCTAATATAAATTACTATTTTTTTAAATAGATGGCCAATGTGCAATGCCCTCATTATTATATCAGGTACACTTTAAGATATTTTATGAGTAACCTTGACGAAACAGGATTTTTGTTTTTGTGCAAATTGAATACATATTTTCTTATATATATTCATTTAGTCATTGTAGGACATTATATGGTTTATTTGTGGCTACTACTCGATAAACCAATCTTATTATAAGCTACCAAGTCTAATAGCAGCGCATATAATGAAATAAAAACAATGCCATTGTCTAATTTATTGTAGTTTATAGAATGCAATTTGCTCGTATCTTTTCTATAGAAAAATCAATGGCCCGTTTACTATATCATCCCAGTTAGTTTTTTTTTTTCAATTTCTATCTGTATTTTGAATAATATAATTCAAAAAGACTTTGTTAATCATGGAGATGTATAGGTCTACTTTTATTGACTTCTTTAACAGGTAAGTATGTCTTTAATTTTTCGCTTTTAGCTTCTGTACTGGGGAAGAAAATATAATACATTCTCTCTCTCTCTCTCTCTCTCTCTCTCTCTCTCTCTCTCTCTCTCTCTCTCTCTCTCTCTCTCTCTCTCTCTCTCAGGTTATGGTTCAAAATATATCTAATTACGAACGAGATATGAAAGAACAGCGTTATGGTGTGATAATTCGTCTCTAAAAAAAGAATTCTTAATAAAATCGCCAAGGCAGAAAAACTTTCCTACTTATTCAAAATATTTCCCTTAAGGCTTTTGGTCTTCTTCGTATATTTCCCTTGGTAGGCCTATTTCAGTGGAATTGTCGCCTGCGTTCTATACTTATATTTTACTTTATTTACTATCTACACCTTTACATACAATCACACGTATTCATAGTTTAACTAAGAATATTAATCTAAACCCTTAATTTATCTTTTCTAGCAATGATTGTATCGGATACTTACTTATATTACAAGGGAAACATCACAATTTATATATTCAAAATGATAAAAATGGGCCAATACTTGTTTAAATTAACTAAACTAATTAATTTCACCTACTCTTAATCAGATAAACAGATTATCAAATGATTTCATTAATAGCAACAAACGTGAACAAATATAATCAAACAGCTATGGTCAAGCATGTAGGCCTACTATAACATGACACTATGCTTTTAACATAATTTCCCACAATGGCTTTCTCTCCTTATAGAAAACCGTATTCCTTTGTAAAATATAACCTTATTAATCTAAAAAAAGAACATTGCAATACTCAGTCACCAAGTAATATCTCTTCACGTACAATACAGTATTCAAATGGTTTAAAAGTCACTCATGAATGGCAGAGGCAAGGGACAGTGACAATGCCTTAACAGAACAAATCCCTTTCCACCCAAGTTAGGACCAGGGAGGGCCAAGCAGTGGCTGCTGGTGACTCAACAGGTAGACCTATAGATTCCTAACCCCCATCCTTAGCTCACAAGGATGGTGAGGTTGCAGACACCACAAGAAACTATCGAGCTTGAGCATGTCTCGAACCCCAGTCCAGCAGAACTCCGGATAGAGAAGTGTACAATAGGCTACCGCAACCCTTTATTTCCCACTTTTAGGATTATGGTGGCCTGGTGGTAGCGTCATTGCCTGGTGATTGCTAGACTGGGGTTTGCATCCCGCTCAAACTCGTTAGTTCCTTTGGTCGCTGCAACTCACCCTCCTTGTGAGTTAAGATTGGGGTGTATAGGGGAGCCTATAGGTCTATCTGCTGAGTCCTCAGCAGCCATTGCCTGGCCCTCCTTGGTCCTAGCTTGGGGGGAGAGGGGGCTTGGCCGCTGATCATGTGTAATATGGTCAGTCTCTAGGGCATTGTCCTATTTAATAGGGCTATGTCACTGTCCCTTGCCTCTGCCATTCATGAGTGGCCTCTAAGCCTTTAAATCTTTAATATAAAGATGTAATCAGAATTCTTCTATCATTTCTTACAGCGTTCTTTATCCTTCAGCTTTGACAAAGGTATCTCTATTTCTCTGTCACCCATCAAAATCTACCTTTCTGTATTAGCAGCCTTACTTTAAGTAACCGACAAAGGCTTTTTCACTATCACTGTGATTAGACTTTTCCTATAGGTGGTTTCAATCTCATTCTGATAAGGCTTATCTATCCCGCTATTATAATTTATAACAACCAGGACACACGCCACACAGTCCCCACCAATCATCTCTTGTCTCAAAGGAAAAAAGAAAAAAAAAATAAGGATATGGAATGGATGCCACCTTTAACATTTGGATCAGTTTAACATTTTGGAAAAAGAAGAATGTTGGAAATGATTATATATCTTTCTAATATGACGATTATTCTTTATATATGTTGCATTTGAATGAAATTGTATAATAAAGTAACTGTGAAAAAGATAAAGTGTGTTCATGAGGAATATTCTTACCAAAATCTATAATGACATCGTTGAAATTCGAAGTGATATTTTGAAACTCATTTTGGTTTCCCTTGAACTTAACGAACTGATTTCCATTATATATAAAAAAGACATCATCAGTGAAGATAAGGGTGGGAAATGGGAAGCTTCAGTATATAAATATCACCTTAAATAGAAAAGTTACTTAAATATATACATAGAACATACAGGAAAAAATGAAATTATAGCAGCAACAATAAAGTGTATGCAAAAGAAAATCCTGGACATCGGACAAATCAAGATAAGAACTAAAATAGGCCTAAAAACAAAGTCAAACTCAACCAATGCTAGATCCTATGATAATGGTTAGTGGAAAGAAGAACTAAAAAAATAAAGTGAGCCTAAAACTATACAGGAAATAGAAAGGAGAAAATTAAAGAAAGACCAATAGAGAACAAGGAATTTGTAGCAGTAGAATTATTGGAATAATAAGTGATCCCAAGAATTTGTATATTACTATAAATTTACATGAAAAGTGCAGTGACGTTATTGTATGTAAAAGATCTATTTTTTTTCATTTTGACAGGAATATAGAAAAGAAAGTAAATTTAAATACAGTAAATATTTGAAAATCCTATTCATATCTAGATAAAAGACAAAATATGATATAAAAGAAAGAAATAGCGAGAACAAAAATTACTCAAGCAAATGAGGAGCCGTTGTAAGGGAATTACTCAACATTTACTGTGATTACCCACAATGCTCCGCAACACAACACAGTATATGGGGTCCCTGAGCTAGATAGTATTTTTTACCAGTGATTTCGAAAACTCGTAAATTATGAATTCCACGACTCTTGGATGGTCATTATCAGTGAATACGAATTTTAAGGAGGAAAGAAGGATAATTGGACAGAAATACGACTATACGAGATGTATTTGGCCTAGACTATTCAAGTAAGTGACAGCTAATCAGTTTATTTAAAATCATAATTAGCTATTTATTGAGTTTTATTTCATATATTCAGTGTTTTTAAGGTTAATATAATTCGTTGTGGCAGATTTAAACTTTCTTATTAATGTTCAAATTGATTTTCTGTAAGAAGTTCAATTTCGTCTGATATATGAGAATGTAAAGCTAATTTTATGATTTACGAAATAATGATTAATTGGTACCTCGCCAGAATACAGTATAAGAATACAGTAATGTGAGGGGATGGGGGATTCAGGGGACTGTACCCCCCTCCAGGTAGGTTACGATTCCTAGGTTAGGTTAGGAAGGGAACCTTTTGATAGTTGGCTTTCTTGTGTTTATTTTCCTTTTCAAAATGTGGTTTATCAGTCATATCAGTTTTAATTTTTACATCCTGTCTGTTCCATCGAACTACAAAGGCTCTGGAAAGTATTTGTATGGGAAAATTTATCTATGCGAAACAACTGAATATAAAACCTGAGACCAGAGTTAGGTTAGACTTGATTTTCATCAGCATATAGTTGCATATATATAAACGAAGCTTGTTTATGGAATTATACATTCTTTGAATAAGATTTAAGTGAATAATTTTCTATAAATGGGAAAATACTGATGCCTGTGTAGCTCAAATTAGTTCATGTTATTAATGTCGATAACTACCAGAGTGCCTAGGGAGGTGTTAGGTGGGGCCTACCCTGATAGGTAAGGATAGGGGTCATAGGTTAAGTTAGGTGAGGAATCTTAGATTAGGCTTTATCTCTGTTTTTGTTACCTTTATGAAAATGTTATTTTTCAGACATAACTTCATTTTTTTAATTGTTCTTATAACATGAAAAATACAAGTTTCCAATGATTATTGTCATCAAAACTGCTCACCTTTTAAACTTACCGGTAATTGGTTCTAAGAAACTGTTTGCCAGTTGAATTTTGTTAAATTTTAGCCTAGAATAGGCCTAACCTGACTTACGTGCTTACAATTTCCTGCTACAAATTAAACGAATAGTCCTGTTTCATATGAAATAATATCGGGTTATTGCAAATGTCATTTTGCTCACTATATTAAAGTATATAATGTTGTTTTATTGCAATATTTCTTTATCATATTATAGTGTATGAACATTTGATACAATATATGAGATTTCTGATTTCAGTTGGATTGTTTGTAAGTTGTTATACCTCCTATTATTTTTTAGGGTCATTTTATTCATGTGCAAATTTACGTGGGGTAGCTGCATGTTTTGATGTATGCATTGATGTAAATTATTTCCCATTAGTAATATCAAAGGACAAATGAATAGGCTAAAGCAATGATTAATCTTTACGAATGAAAAAGTGTTCAGTGCTGTCAAATTGATACTATTGTTACGTGAATTGTTGGGTATTGTAAATTTGCAGTTCTCAAGCTCTTATTGGATCCAGTGTACCAGGTACTAGGTGAGATTAGGTTAGGTAGTTGTATAACACATCCTGTATTTTCAATTATATCTGGCCTTGTACTGCATGTTGTTGGGTTCAGTGGGGATTAGATTTTTAATAAAAGACATCGAAGTATAACACACTCGTTGGAGTTGAGCAAATTAAGACGACTTTGCATTGCAGAGGTAGGCTATGCTCTCTACTGCATACCCCTCTAGTTACAGTATGTAATGGTGGTCTTTGCTACTAGCAGTTATCCAACATACTTTTTCCTGTCTGTTGCTGTTCTAATCCTTGTGTTTGGAGCCGTAAAACTATGATAACGTGATCGTTGTGATACATTGCATTTGTGGTAATTCAATAAAACCGAAATAAAAAAAACTTTTATCCGAAGCAATTAGGCAATTTTCAATATTAAACTTACCCGATAATCATGTAGCTGTCAACTCCGTTGCCCGACAGAATTCTATGGAGGGATACGCCAGCTATCACAATACTAGAAGGGGGTGTACTTACCAGCGCCACCTGTGGCCAGGTACTATAGTACTTCTTGTTGACACCTCCTCAATTTTTCCTCTGTCGTGCTTCCGGCAAGACGTTCTGGGATACGCTTATGATCTTCGAGTATTTTCACGGCTTTTGGTGAAGTATTCTCTCAGATTTCGGCTGTCGCTTTACTGGAAACCTTCTTATATTAGCTTAGATAGCTTTTATATAGTCCTGATTAACGGTTAACGATCTTTTGCTTGATTTTGGAACCCCACTTGGCTAACTCTTTGGATTCAAGATGTCTGACATTTCGCAAGCCCCCACCCATAGGCGATGTAGGTCTTGTAATAGGCGTATTCCGAAGGCCTCGGTAGATCCTCACACCGCTTGTTCTGACTGTAGGGATAGGCCCTGTCAGTTAGAAAATCGATGTGAGGAATGCGCCGGACTTTCGGAACTTGATTTTGTCCGTCTTTTGAAATATTCAACTAAGTTAGAGAAAGGTAGAGTTAGGAGGAGTTCTTCTCACTCTTCACTTTTTTCCTCACCTCATGATCCCCTACCTTTTCCTACCCCTGTAGTGGCTACCCCCGAACCTACTATTTGCCCTCAGCCTGATATGTCTGTTGTGTTGCGTGCTATTCAGGCCTTAGGCGATAAAGTAGAGTCAGTGGTAAGTGATCATAAGTCTCTTATGGCCGAAGTCAAGGAACTTAAGGTCAAGAGTGCAGTGGGTGGAATTAGTGCCAGTGCTGTGACGAGTGCTAGTGTCAGTGCAGTGCCAAGTGCTAGTGTCAGTGTCAGTGTGGTGCGTGAGGATACTTCTGTGCGTGTCAGTCGTCCTCCCAGTCCGGGACCTCTTGCAAGCTCCCAAGCCCAGGGGAGAAGCAATGTCGAAGGGCAAAAGGGTTCGGCAGGCCTTGATCGGCGCACAGAAGTATCCTCGGTGGTTGCGGGCGTGTCTTCCAGAGACCGTCACTCCCACCTGCAGACGATTGAGCCCGTCTTTTACTCGTCCGCTGATCTATTGTCAGGGAAGAAACGCTGGACTCAGGTCTCTAGACCACTCAAACGCAGAGTCCAGTCCGCGAGTGCTCAACCGGGCTGCAGTCATTGGCTCAGCTCTGACTCGCCGCAGTCATCAGTCGACTGCACTCCGCCCAAGAGGAGTAAGGTTCTGCCGCAACAGATCTCGGCTGTTAAGGCTTTGCCTCAGCAGACCGTAGTGTCTGCCGACCCCAAGTTGTCTCTACTGCAGTCCATGCAAGCACAGCTTTCGGTCTTGATGAGTGAGTGTCGGGCTGAGAAGGTTGCGCCTCCGCCTCCGCCTGCACTCGCTCCGCCTGCGCTCGCTCCGCCTGACCGCAGTACCGCCTGCCAGGCGTACGATGTTGAGCCACGTTCTGAGTTTACTGTTCCCAGTGGTGTGCAGCCTCCGCCTTCCTTAAGGCAACCTCAGCAATGGGATCAGGAGGCTTATACCTCTCTTCCTCCGCTTCCACTTGCTGCTCCACCAGTGATGCAACTCTCGGTTGAGGTACAACAACCTCTCCCGTCCATGAGTCAGTCTCCTCAGCTCTCGCTGCAGCGAGCTCAACCCTCCACAAGGCAAGCACCACAACACCTTAGCCTTGCGCCTCAGGAGCCTCAGCTTGCGAGACATTTACTACGTTCTGCGCAGCCTCTACCTCATCGCGCTCCGCTCACACCGCAGGAACAGGAACTTGCTACTCCGCTTCCGCCAACCACTCAGCAAGCGCAACCCTTGAGTTCAGCCACTCATGCCAGGAGTCAGCCTCCTCCACCCATGCGCCTACCTTCTGCTTCTTCTTTTGTTCAGCCTTTGCAGTCTGAGCCTCAGGTTTTCCCTCAACAGATTCTTGAAGAGGAAACCACTAATATTGTTGTTCCTGCTCGTTCTGACTCTGCTGTTCAGCATACCTTTCCGATCTCTTCGCTACACTCTGGTGATGAGGCGTCTGATGATGAGGCGGCACACCTGGATCCCTCATCAGACGTGGATGAATCCAAGCCTTCTCCGCCGTCTATTGACTTTCGTAAGGTCTTGGCTCTGCTTAGGGAGGTATACCCAGACCACTTTGTCTCTGCTATTCCCCGCTCTCCACCATCTGAGTTTTCGCTGGGCATGCAGCCAGCTAAGTCTACCTATACTAAGCTAGTCCTAGCAAGGTCCTCTAAGAGAGCGTTAAGGATCTTAGGGGAGTGGCTGCAGACTAAGCAACACCTTGGCAAGACTTCGTTCATGTTTCCTCCGACTAAGCTCACTTCTAAAGCGAGCGTTTGGTATGCCACAGGAGAGGAACCAGGCTTGGGAGTACCTGCCTCTGCCCAGGCAGACTTCTCAAGTCTGGTAGACTCGCCTCGTAGAACTGCAATGAGGCGCTCTAAGGTTTGCTGGACCTTCTCAGACCTTGATCACTTCCTGAAGAGTGTTTTTAGAACATTTGAGATGTTCAACTTCCTAGACTGGTGCCTGGGGGCCCTCAGCAAGAAGACCTCCCCTGCGGACAAGGATTCTGCCATGCTATTAATGTCCTGCATGGATAAGGCCATTAGAGATGGATCTGGCGAGCTTGCGTCGATGTTTGTATCAGGGGTTCTTAAGAAAAGGGAACAGCTTTGTACCTTCCTTTCCTCCAGCATTACACCTTGTCAAAGGTCACAACTCCTTTTCGCTCCGCTCTCGAAGTTCCTCTTCCCCGAAGAGCTGGTTAAGGACTTGTCTGCTGCCCTGATACAAAAGGACACACATGATCTTGTAGCCTCATCGGCTCGTAAGTCTAAGGTTGCTACCTCAGTCCCCAGGACTTATCGCACCCCAGTGGCTGATACTCCTGCTACGAGGTTCATACCGCCCTTTCGTGGTAGAGCCCCCAGCCGAGGAAGCTCCCGTCCAGACTCTTCCAGGAGCAAGTCTAGGAAAGGTTCCAAGGCCTCTAAAGGAAAAAACTGACTCTCCGCATCTCCAGACAGCAGTAGGAGCCAGACTCAAGAGCTTCTGGCAAGCCTGGGAAAAGAGAGGTGCAGACGCCCAGTCTGTCAGTTGGCTGAGGGAGGGTTACAGGATTCCATTCTGCCTCAAACCCCCTCTGACCACATCTCCCATCAACCTCTCTCCCAACTACAAAGAAGAGGACAAGAGGCTAGCGTTGCACCAGGAGGTGTCGCTACTTGTGCAGAAGAAGGCAGTGGTTATAGTCCGGGACCATCAATCCCGGGCTTCTACAACCGTCTCTTTCTGGTGGCCAAGAAGACAGGAGGTTGGAGACCGGTGCTGGACGTCAGCGCGCTCAATGCGTATGTCACCAAGCAGACGTTCACGATGGAGACGACGAAGTCGGTCCTAGCAGCGGTCAGGCAGGAGGACTGGATGGTCTCGTTGGACTTGAAAGATGCCTACTTTCACGTTCCTATTCATCCAGACTCCCAACCTTTCCTGAGATTCGTTTTTGGAAAGGTTGTCTACCAATTCCAAGCCCTGTGTTTTGGCCTAAGCACAGCTCCTATGGTGTTCACGCATCTGATGAGGAATATAGCAAAATTCCTCCACTTATCGGACATCAGAGCCTCCAGTAGGAGCCAGACTCAAGAGCTTCTGGCAAGCCTGGGAAAAGAGAGGTGCAGACGCCCAGTCTGTCAGTTGGCTGAGGGAGGGTTACAGGATTCCATTCTGCCTCAAACCCCCTCTGACCACATCTCCCATCAACCTCTCTCCCAACTACAAAGAAGAGGACAAGAGGCTAGCGTTGCACCAGGAGGTGTCGCTACTTGTGCAGAAGAAGGCAGTGGTTATAGTCCGGGACCATCAATCCCCGGGCTTCTACAACCGTCTCTTTCTGGTGGCCAAGAAGACAGGAGGTTGGAGACCGGTGCTGGACGTCAGCGCGCTCAATGCGTATGTCACCAAGCAGACGTTCACGATGGAGACGACGAAGTCGGTCCTAGCAGCGGTCAGGCAGGAGGACTGGATGGTCTCGTTGGACTTGAAAGATGCCTACTTTCACGTTCCTATTCATCCAGACTCCCAACCTTTCCTGAGATTCGTTTTTGGAAAGGTTGTCTACCAATTCCAAGCCCTGTGTTTTGGCCTAAGCACAGCTCCTATGGTGTTCACGCATCTGATGAGGAATATAGCAAAATTCCTCCACTTATCGGACATCAGAGCCTCCCTCTACTTAGACGACTGGCTGTTGAGAGCCTCCACGAGTCGTCGCTGTCTGGAGAGTCTCAACTGGACTTTGGACTTAATCAGAGAACTGGGTCTGTTAGTCAACATAGAAAAGTCTCAGCTCATTCCCTCCCAATCCATTGTGTACCTGGGAATGGAGATTCGGAGTCAGGATTTTCGGGCTTTTCCATCGGCCCCCAGGATAAGCCAAGCCCTAGAGTGCATCATGAGCATGCTGAAGAGGAGCAGTTGCTCGGTGAGACAGTGGATGAGTCTCACAGGGACCCTTTCATCACTGGCCCTGTTCGTCGAGCTAGGGAGACTCCACCTCCGCCCTCTTCAATTCCATCTTGCAGCTCATTGGGACAAGGGTTTGACTCTCGAAGCAGTCTCTATCCCAGTCACCAAAGAGATGAAGACCACTCTCTTGTGGTGGAAGAACAATCTCCTTCTCAGGGAGGGCCTATCGTTGGCTATTCAGACCCCCAATCTTCATCTCTTCTCAGATGCATCGGACTCGGGCTGGGGTGCGACCTTGAACGGACGGGAATGCTCGGGAACGTGGAACGAGGAACAGGGAACGCTCCACATCAACTGCAAGGAGCTACTAGCAGTTCATTTAGCCCTGCTGAACTTCAAGTCCCTCCTGCTAGGCAAAGTGGTGGAGGTGAACTCAGACAACACCACAGCCTTGGCTTACATCTCCAAGCAAGGAGGGACCCATTCTAGGAGCCTATACGAGATCGCAAGGGACCTCCTCATTTGGTCAAGAAGTCAAAACCTCACTTTGGTCACGAGGTTCATTCAGGGCAACATGAACGTCTCAGCAGATCGCCTAAGCAGAAGGAATCAGGTCATTCCCACGGAATGGACCCTCCACAAGAGTGTGTGCAACAGACTTTGGACCTTGTGGGGTCAACCTACCATAGATCTGTTTGCCACCTCCATGACCAAGAGACTTCCGCTGTACTGTTCCCCAGTTCCAGACCCTGCAGCAGTTCATGTGGATGCTTTTCTACTGAACTGGTCCCATCTCGACCTTTACGCATTCCCACCGTTCAAGATAATAAACAAAGTTCTGCAGAAATTCATCTCGCACGAAGGGACACGGCTGACGCTGGTTGCTCCCCTTTGGCCTGCAAGAGAATGGTTCACAGAGGTACTTCAATGGCTAGTCGACATCCCCAGGACTCTACCTCTAAGAGTGGACCTTCTACGTCAACCTCACGTAGACAGGTTGCACCCAAACCTCCACGCTCTTCGGCTGACTGCCTTCAGACTGTCGAAAGATTCGCTAGAGCTAGAGGCTTTTCGAAGGAGGCAGCCAGTGCGATTGCCAGAGCAAGAAGGGTTTCCACTCGTAGAGTCTACCAATCTAAGTGGGAAGTCTTCCGGAGCTGGTGTAGAGCCAATTCAGTATCCTCTACCAATACCTCTGTGACCCAAATAGCTGACTTCCTTTTACATCTTAGGAATGAGAGATCCCTTTCAGCCCCTACGATTAAAGGGTATAAGAGTATGTTGGCTTCAGTTCTCCGCCACAGAGGTTTGGACCTTTCTTCCAACAAGGACCTTCAAGACATCCTTAAGTCTTTTGAGACGTCTAAAGAGCGTCGTCTATCCACTCCAGGCTGGAACCTAGACGTAGTCTTAAGGTTCCTTATGTCACCTAGGTTTGAACCTCTCCAGTCAGCTTCCTTCAAGGACCTTACCCTCAAGACTCTTTTTCTCGTCTGCCTTGCAACAGCTAAGAGAGTCAGTGAGGTTCATGCCTTCAGCAAGAACATTGGTTTCACGACCGAATCTGCAACATGTTCTTTTCAGCTCGGATTCCTAGCAAAGAACGAACTTCCTTCACGTCCTTGGCCTAGATCGTTTGAAATACCTAGCCTCTCCAACATGGTAGGTAACGAACTAGAGAGAGTTCTTTGCCCTGTCAGAGCTCTCAAGTATTATCTTAATAGGTCTAAACCTATTCGAGGACAGTCAGAAGCCTTATGGTGTGCCATCAAGAAACCTTCGAGGCCCATGTCCAAGAACGGGGTTTCGTATTATATAAGGCTTCTGATTAGAGAAGCCCATTCTCACTTAAAGGAGGAAGACCTTGCATTGCTGAAGGTAAGGACCCACGAAGTAAGAGCCGTAGCTACTTCGATGGCCTTTAATAAAAACCGTTCTCTGCAGAGCATAATGGATGCAACCTATTGGAGGAGCAAGTCAGTGTTTGCATCATTTTATCTTAAAGATGTCCAGTCTCTTTACGAGAACTGCTACACCCTGGGACCATTCGTAGCAGCGAGTGCAGTAGTAGGTGAGGGCTCAGCCACTACATTCCCTTAATCCCATAACCTTTTTTAACCTTTCTCTTGAATGTTTTTATTGTTGTTTTTATGGTTGTTACGGTAGGCTAAGAAGCCTTCCGCATCCTTTTGATTTGGCGGGTGGTCAATTCATTCTTGAGAAGCACCTGGGTTAGAGGTTGTGTAGAGGTCCTTTAGTAGGGGTTGCAGCCCTATATACTTTAGCACCTTTGAGTTGATTCAGCCTCCAAGAGGAACGCTGCGCTCAGTAAGGAAGACGAACTTAAAAAAGAGGCAGAGTAACGGTTCAATTCGACTTCCTTACCAGGTACTTATTATTTCATTGTTATTTGAGATAACTGTTATATGAAATATGGGATACTTAGCTATCCTTTAATCTTGTACACTGGTTTTCACCCACCCCCCTGGGTGTGAATCAGCTACATGATTATCGGGTAAGTTTAATATTGAAAAATGTTATTTTTATTAGTAAAATAAATTTTTGAATATACTTACCCGATAATCATGATTTAATCGACCCTCCCTTCCTCCCCATAGAGAACCAGTGGACCGAGGAAAAATTGAGGAGGTGTCAACAAGAAGTACTATAGTACCTGGCCACAGGTGGCGCTGGTAAGTACACCCCCTTCTAGTATTGTGATAGCTGGCGTATCCCTCCATAGAATTCTGTCGGGCAACGGAGTTGACAGCTACATGATTATCGGGTAAGTATATTCAAAAATTTATTTTACTAATAAAAATAACATATTATAGAGCCATTAGCATTGCATGATCTAATGTTAGTTGAAAACAATTTATTTTCCAATTAGGTAAAAATTTTCACCAGGTGTTCTTAACGAGTGTACGTGACGCGTCAAAAATGACGGCTAAATATTTAGATAGATGGGCACGCATTCACACACACATTCAACCCTTTCCACACACTCCCCCTTTTCTAAATTACAGTCCGTTGGTTCAGCAATTTGTGTTGTTCCGAGTGTACATCTTGGGGTACCCTCTCTCACCAGGGAATGACTACTCCCTCCTCTTCCCCCTGATTGTGACAGGATATATATATATATATATATATATATATATATATATATATATATATATATATATATATATATATATATATATATATATATATATATATATATATATATGTATATATATATATATATATATATATATATATATATATATATATATATATATATATATATATATATACACTGTACAGTATATGTACTGTGTATATATATATATATATATATATATATATATATATATATATATATATATATATATATATATATATATTTCCTTCCTGTCACGATTTATAAATGTAAATAATATATAATTCCTACACATGTTATTTACATGACCTTTCCCCAAAGATTCTCCCACGGAACTTCTCAAAAAGAACTTTGGGAATGATTCCCGGAGTGTGTGTGTGTCACAAGGTGAAAATCCTGTAGACGATTTTATCCTCGACTTGAAACTGAGGTTTTAAAAGTCGTTCGATTTTGGCCAGGGAATGTGTTGAACCTCCCAGGCGTTGCCAACGCCATACGCTCGATTTTGTTTTGATTTTAAGGGCCTCTCTTGGAGAATTTTGCGAATTATATGTTTTTTAAAATGTGTTTTTGAGTTTCCTAAAGATATTGGTTATTTTTATTTAAAGTTTTAAAGCGAACATTCGTATTTTGCTTCTAAGGGTCTTTTTTTTTTTTTCGAATTTTGCGAATTATACTTTTTTATATTTTTTTTTTTAGTTTCTTGAAGTATTTAGTCCTTTATATTTGAAGTTGAAATGTTAATATTCATATTTTGCTTTTAAGGGTCTATTTTTTTTGTCGAATTTTGCGAATTATATATTTTTAGAATATCTTTTTTTTTTTTTTTAGTTTCTTGAAGTATTTGATTCTTTTATATTTGAAGTTGAAAAGCAAACATTCGTATTTCGCTTCTAAGGGTATTTTTTTTTTTGGTCGAATTTTGCGAATTATACTTTTTTTTATAATTTTTTTTTCTTAGTTTATTTAAGTAGGCTATATGGTAATTTCTATTTGAAGTTTAAAATCGAACTTTTGTATTTTGCTTCTAAGGGTCTGTTTTTATCGAATTTTGAGAATTATAATTTTTTTAAGAATGTGTATTTTTTTAGTTCCTTTAAGTATTTGTTCATATCGATTTGAAGTTTAAAAGCGAATATTCGTTTTTTGTATGTGGTTCATTATGAAGTTGAACATTGATTTAATATTAACGTTTCTGGGTTGGTTTTTGAAAATGTGTTTTGAGTTTAAAGGTCGCTCATGAAATTTAATATAAACAATTCTGAGTTTTTTTTTTTTTTTTTAAATAGGCCTATGCTTTGAGTTTGAAGATTTGAAGGTCGCTCACGAAATTTGATATAGAAATTTTTTGGGTTGTTTGTTTCTAAATATGCTTTGAGTTTAAAGGTATAAAGGTCGATCTTGAAATTTGATATAGACATTTCTGGGTTGTTTTTTCTAAATATGCTTTTGAGTTTAAATGTATAAAGGTCGCTCATGAAATTTGATATAGACATTTCTGTGTTGGTGTTTTGAAATATGCTTTGAGTTTAGAGCTTTAAAGGTCGATCTTGAAATTTGATATAGACATTTTTGGGTTGTTTTTTCTAAATATGCTTTGAGTTTAAAGGTTTAAAGGTCGATCTTGAAATTTGATATAGACATTTTGGGGTTGTTTTTTCTAAATATGCTTTGAGTTTAAAGGTTTAAAGGTCCCTCACGAAATTTGATATAGACATTTTGGGGTTGTTTTTTCTAAATATGCTTTGAGTTTAAAGGTTTAAAGGTCGATCTTGAAATTTCATATAGACATTTCTGGGTTAGTTTTTGAAATATGTTTTGAGTTTAAAGGTTTAAAGGTCGCTCATGAAATTTGATATAGGCATTTCTGGGTTAGTTTTGAAATATACTTTGAGTTTAAAGGTTTAAAGGTCGCCCTTGAAATTTGATATAAACATTCTTTTTTCAATGTATTTTTAGTTTAAAGGTCACTCATGAATGGCAGAGTCAATAGCTAGGTATAATGCCCCAGAGGCTGACCATATACACGTATGATCAGCACCCAAACCTCCTCTCCAAGCTAGGACCAGGGAGGGCCAGGCAGTGCCTGCTGGGACTCGTCATATAGACTTGTTGGCTCCCGTAATCTAGCTTGAACGTGTCTCGAACTCCAGCCTAACCAATTGCCAGGCAGAGACGTTTCCAACAATTAATTATTTTTTTGCTTACAGCATCCTGCTTTTCCAACTAGGGTTGTAGTTTAGCAAGTAATACTAATAATAATAATAATAATAATAATAATAATAATAATAATAATAATAATAATTTTATCAAATTTTAAAGAAGCTAGTTGTATTTTGCAAACTTTATGTAGTTAGAAATTAATGTGATATAAATATTTATCAATGCCAATTAGTTCGAGTGAAAAAACTCTTAGATAATTTGATTAAAAGAAAGAGATTAAATGATAAACAATGCATTCAAAGTGGATCTGGTTAAAAGGACTACGGCATTGACTTGTAAGTTGCCATTTAAGTGTAAAGGTTAAACTGTGAAAAAAAGATCTTGAGAACTTTTTTTTTCAAGAATTTCCGAAGTTACAGTACGTATTTTTTTTTGGTAGTCTGTATTTTTGATAGTTCAGTGTTTAACATCAGGATGCCAGAGAACTTCAAATCAATCAATCAATCAATCAGTGTTTAATAGTAAGTCTGTCTCTTTTTGTTTAAATCCTCTTCTTTTAGTTTCCTAATGATCTGGCTTTTTCGTTTTATAAATGAAATTTGTTTTTTTACCTCACGCCAACGAAGTTGGAAGGAGGTTATGTTTTACCCCTTGTGTGTGTGTGTGTGTGTGTCTGTTTGTTTATGAACAACTTCCCAGCCACAATTTTAATCGTAGAGTAATGAAACTTGCAAGGATTAACTATTATGTAAAAAACTGGAAATGATCAAATTTTGGTAGGTCAAGGTCAAAGGTCAAGGTTACGGTCAAGCAAAATGTCCAATTCACGTAATCAGCCATAAGTTTGGACATTATTATCACAGAGACTGCAAACTTGGTCCATATTTGAGTGTATAAAATTGAAACCAGACACCTTCAACCTGTATAGGTGTTCCTACTGAATCATCAGCAACCATTGTCTGGTCTTCCTTGGTCCTACTTTGGGCATTTATGATATGAATATATTGTCAGTCTGTAGGGCGTTGTGCTGCTAGCTAGGGCATTGACACTGTTCCTTGCCTCTGCCATTCATTGGTGGAATTTAAATATTTAATTAAGCAAATACATGGATAAACAAGGGTTTGACAGTAAGATTGAAAGGAAAACTATATTCCATTTTTATTCAAAGTTGCATAAACACTTTATTCCCTTTTTTTAGTGGTCTTTATATTAAGGAAATGCTGATGGATGGATATAATGTGGCACCTAAGTTGAGACAGATTTATGCTTTTTAATCTTGCAAGTCCAAGACATGTTTTAGTCTTGTTATTATTGAAAAACAACTCCATTTGTTTATTTCCGAAAAGAATTCTAAATCTCTCTCTCTCTCTCTCTCTCTCTCTCTCTCTCTCTCTCTCTCTCTCTCCTAGAATCAACTCTGAACTGTGGTTCGATTTTTGTGTTTTAATCTTCCAAATACAGACCATGTTTTAGTCTTGTTATTATTGGAAAAAATCCATTTGTTTACTTCCAAAAAGAATCCTAAATATTTTCCTCTCTCTCTCTCTCTCTCTCTCTCTCTCTCTCTCTCTCTCTCTCTCTCTCTCTCTCTCTCCTAGAATCGACAGGGAACTGTGGTCAGATTTTTAATTTCTAATCTTACAAGTCCAGAACATGTTTAAATCTTGTTGTTATTGGCAAAAAACTCTATTTGTTTACCTCCAAAAATAATCAAGTATTTTCCTCTCTCTCTCTCTCTCTCTCTCTCTCTCTCTCTCTCTCTCTCTCTCTCTCTCTCTCTCTCTCTTTCTTTCTTTCTTAATATTACAAGTCCAGGACACTTTTAGTCCTGTTATTTTTGGAAAAAACTCCATTTGTTCATTTTCACAAAGAATCAAGTATTTTTTTTCTCTCTCTCTCTCTCTCTCTCTCTCTCTCTCTCTCTCTCTCTCTCTCTCTCTCTCTCTCTCTCTCTCTCTCTCTCCTAGAAGGTTTTAGTCTTGTTGATATTGGAAAAAAACTCTATTTGTTTACCTCCAAAATGAATCGAGTATTTTCTCTCTCTCTCTCTCTCTCTCTCTCTCTCTCTCTC
>NC_090727.1:71964744-71967987 GCF_036898095.1 Palaemon carinicauda | reverse complement strand
AATACTATCATTATTCAACAGAGATAATTGATATTAACAAATATTTGCGCCCGGGGAATCATTTATGATATATAATCATGGTACCATTCCCTAACGTATGATCATTAATTATTAATGAGACCTATATTAATTTACATGAAAATTATCTGCCTTCGAACTATCATAACATGACCATTGTATACACATTAGGAACTAATTGGTAATACTAACTTGTATGATACTTTGTTTGTTTGTTTGTTTGTGTGTGTGTGTGTGTCTGATGTTTCAGAGTCCACGCCCCCCTCCCCCCACCTACCAACTTCATACATCTCTCCCGTGTTTATTATTCGCATTTTTTTTTTCTTTTTTGAAACCAAAGTTGACTCCTGTAGAGGTGGAACAAATAAATTCGGGAGATCTACAAATAACGAAAGTGGCAAGAATATATATATATATATATATATATATATATATAAATATACAGTGTATATGAATTATATGTACAGTATATATATATATATATATATATATAAATATATATATAGTATATATAAATTATATGTACAGTATATATATATATATATATATATATAAATTATATGTACAGTACATATACACATACACACACACACATATATATATATATATATATATATTCGTATATGTATATATATATATATTTATATATATCAAACAAATTTTGTAGATTTGAGAACAAAGCCCTCAGAAGAATATTGCGAGTTGAATGGCAGAACAGGATTAATAAAAAACTATAGAAGATATTACTCGAATGCCACATGTGGATGAGACCATGGTGAGGGGTAGATGGAGATGGTTTTGGCATGTTCTTCGCACTCCCCAAGAGAGATTAATTCACCAAACATTCAACTGGGCTCCACAAGGCACTAGAAGAGTTGGATGCCCCAGGCCTACATGGCTGAGGACTATGTAGCGTGAAGTAGGAGATGATGAATGGAGAAATATTGATTTAAAAGCTCAAGATAGAGACGACTGGCGAAATCTAACCGAGGCCCTTTGCGTCAATAGGCGTAGGAAGAGATGATGATGATGATATATTGTGTGCGTGTGCATAACAACAAATTCAGCCGTTTCTAGTTCACTGCAGGACAAAGGCCTCAGACGTGTCCTTACTCATAAGATTTGCCGAGTTTTCATTGCGAAGCTGGCCAACTGCGGATTGGTGACGGTGGGAGATTTTCGTCTGATCGCTCACAGCAAACCAACCTAGTATGGGTGCCCCTGACTAATACAGCTTTGCTGATCATGGCAATAGGCAACACCTTTCACTACGCTAAGATAACCCCACTGAGAAAGTATATACACATACATACACAGACACCCCAGATAGAGAGAACCCAGATTTTAGGAGGAGTATAATATATGGCTTATATGAATATGAAAAACACGTCTAAAATTATCATGTGTATATATATATGTATATATATATATATATATGTATTGTGTGTATATATATATATATATATATATTATGTATATATATATTGGTAGTGTACTCGCAGGCATGGTTTCGGCTGAGTGGCACGAGTTCGAATCTCTGCCAAGCCAGAAGCTTTTAACATAAATCAATTCCAGTGGATATATATTTAAGGTAAAATTCGGTATCAAATGTCATTGTGGATGATATTCACATTGATTAAAATCACGAGTGTTCGTGATATATATATATATATATACATATACATATACATATATATATATATATATATATATATATACATATATATGTGTGTGTGTCTAGATTTTTTTACACCCAAATGGAGCCACATCACATGAATTCTCAAAACCAATAAATTGAAAATAATATATTCCTTTCTGCCTGGAATCTCTCAGGACAAAAAAGCTCACTATTTTCTTGTCTTTGGACTCATCCTCATATATAAATCTAACCTCGATTATTAGATTCTACATTCCCAGAGAAAAAAAGCTGCCATCTATACTTAGGAAGAAATATGATCTACGTTCAGGTCTCAAATTAGTTTTTTAATCTTGTGTGAGAGAGAGAGAGAGAGAGAGAGAGAGAGAGAGAGAGAGAGAGAGACCTTTTCCATCTCAATTATTTAAAGAGGTATTTGTCATCTTATTTTTCTTTTTTCTTTTTTTTTTTTTTTTTTTTGAGAGAGAGAGAGAGAGAGAGAGAGAGAGAGAGAGAGAGAGAGAGAGACCTTTCTCATCTCAATTATTGATAAGGGTATATCTCATCTTGACTTTATTTTTCTTTTTTGAGAGAGAGAGAGAGAGAGAGAGAGAGAGAGAGAGACCTTTCTCATATTCCTTTTTCTCTACCTCCTCCTTTTGTCAGAATAATTTAATCTATCTCGCGAGAATAAAGAAACCAATAGAAAAACTTGAACGAAAATAAAATAAAATGTAAAATGCTTTGAAAATGGAAACTATTAAGTAAACACTTCACTTCTGATATCAAATATCGGATGAACAGGGATCAAGAACCTTTAGGATTTCAAGGAATCTTAGAAAATCTACACCAAAATGTAAATTTTTTTCATTTTGTAAGGTTTGCCTAACACTGCAGTGACAAATTTTACATAACAGTTTAAAATCCCTGCAAGTTTCATTACTTTACGATTGAAATTGTGGCCGTATGGTTGATGACCGGAATTTGACCTTTAGCTTGACCTTGACCTTTGACTCGACCTTGAACTTCGACTTTAACATTTATTAGTTGGCGTGGATTTTCATACACTCAGATATGAACCAAGTATGGAGTCTGTTCCTTACTTTAAGATTAAAATTGTGGCCGTATGGTTGATGACCGGAATTTGACCTTTAGCTTGACCTTGACCTTTGACTCGACCTTGAACTTCGACCTTAACATTTATTAGTTGGCGTGGATTTTCATACACTCAGATATGAACCAAGTTTGAAGTCTGTTCATTACTTTAAGATTAAAATTGTGGCCGTATGGTTGATGACTGGAATTTGACCTTTAGCTTGACCTTGACCTTTGACTCGACCTTGAACTTCAACCTTAATATTTATTAGGTGGCGTGGATTTTCATACACTCAGATATGAACCAAGTTTGAAGTCTGTTCATTACTTTAAGATTGAAATTGTAGCCGTATGGTTGATGACCGGAATTTGACCTTTAGATTGACCTTGACCTTTGACTCGACCTTAACATTTATTAGTTGGCGTGGATTTTCATACACTCAGATATGAACCAAGTTTCTAGTCTCTATGTTCATTACTTTAAGATTAAAACT
>NC_090727.1:71957244-71962244 GCF_036898095.1 Palaemon carinicauda | reverse complement strand
TTCAATCTTACTGTCAAAACCTTGTTTATCCATGTATTTGCTTGCTTAAAAGATTTAAAGGCCACTCATGAATGGCAGAGGCAAGGAACAATGTCAATGCCCTAGCTAGCAGGACAACACCCTAGAGACTGACAATATATTCATATCATAAATGCCCAAGGTAGGACCAAGGAAGACCAGACAATGGTTGCTGATGACTCAGTAGGTAGACCTTTACAGGTTGAAGGTGTCTGGTTCCAGTTTTATACACTCAAATATGGAACAAGTTTGCAGTCTCTGTGATAATAATGTCCAAACTTATGGCTGATTACGTGAATTGGACATTTTGCTTGTAACCTTGACCTTTGACCTTGACCTACCAAAATTTGATCATTTCCAGCTTTTTACATAATAGTTAACCCCTGCAAGTTTCATTACTCTACGATTAAAATTTTGGCCAGGAAGCTATTCACAAACAAATACACACATACACAAACAGGGGGTAAAAACATAACCTCCTTCAAACTTCGTTATCGGAAGTAAAAAAAAAAAAATTAATTTATAAAACGAAAAAGCCAGATAATTAGGAAACTAAAAGAAGAGGATTTAAACAAAAAGAGACAGACTTACTATTAAACACTGATTGACTGATTGATTGATTTATTTGAAGTTCTCTGGCATCCTGATGTTAAACACTGAAACTATCAAAAATGACATCACGCTAAAATACAGGTAGTAGGTTGGCCAGGGCACCAGCCACCCGTTGAGATACTACCACTAGAGAGTTATGGGGTCTTTTGACTGGCCAGATAGCACTACATTGGATCCTTCTCTCTGGTTACGGTTCATTTTCCCTTTGCCTATACACTCACACACCGAATAGTCTAGTCTGGCCTATTCTTTACATATTCTCCTCTGTCCTCATACACCTGACAACACTGAGATTACCAAACAATTCTTGTCCCAAGGGGTTACTGCACTGTAATTGTTCAGTGGCCACTTTCCTCTTGGTAAGGGTAGAAGAGACTCTTTAGCTATGGTAAGCAGCTCTTCTAGGAGCAGGACACTCCAAAATCAAACCATTGTTCTCTAATCTTGGGTAGTGCCATAGCCTCTGTACCATGGTCTTCCACTGTCTTGGGTTAGAATTCTCTTGCTTGAGGGTACACACGGGCATACTTTTCTATCTTATATCTTATTTCTCTTCCTCTGTTTTTTTTAAAGTTTTTATAGTTTATAAAGTGATATTTATTTTAATATTGTTGCTGTTCTTAAAATATTCTATTTTTCCTTGTTCCCTTTCCTCACTGAGCTATTTTCCCTGTTGGAGCCCCTGGGCTTATAGCATCCTGCTTTTCCAACTAGGGTTGTAGCTTAGCAAGTAATAATGATAATAATAATACCAAGAAAAAGACGTACCGTAGCTTCAGAAATTCTTGAAAAAGTTCTCAAGATCTTTTTTTCACTGTTTACCCTTTACACTTAAATGGCAAATTACGAGTCAATGCCGTAGTCCTTTTAACCAGATCCACTTTGAATGCATTGTTTATCATTTAATCTCTTTCTTTTGATAAAATTATCTAAGAGTTTTTTTCACTCGAACTAATTGGCATTGATAAATATTTATATCACATTAATTTCTAACTACTTAAAGTTTGCAAAATACAACTACCTTCTTTAAAATTTGATAAAATTATTCAAATTATTATTATTATTATTATTATTATTATTATTATTATTATTATTATTATTATTACTTGCTAAGCTACAACCCTAGCCAGGCCTTCTCCATCATAAGGCTCAATACTACACAGTATTCTAGAAGTTTTATTCCAGCTGTTACCAAGTTGTGGAATGATTTTCCTAATCGGGTAGTTGAATCAGTACAACTTTAAAATTTCAGAGTTGCAGCAAATGTTTTTATGTTGACCAGGCTGACATGAGTCTTTTTATAGTTTATATATGACATATCTGTTTTTGACGTTAATAGTTTATACAGGACATATCTGTTTTGACGTTGTTACTGTTTTTAGAATGATTTATTGTTAATTTATTCTCATCATTTATTTATTTCCTTATTTCCTTTCCTCACTGGGCTATTTTTCCCTGTTGGAGCCTTTGGGCTTATAGCATCTTGCTTTTCCAACTAGGGTTGTAGCTTGGCTAGTAATAATAATAATAATAAAAGCAGGATGCTGTAAGCATAAAAATAATTAATTGTTGGAAACGTCTCTGCCTGGCAATCTGTTAGGCTGGAGTTCGAGATACGTTCAAGCACGATTAGGGGAGACTTACTGGCCGGGTCCTCAGCAGCCAATGCCTGGCCCTCCTTGGTCCTAACTTGATGGAGAGGAGGTTTGGGTGCTGATCATATGTGTATATGGTCAGTCTCTGGGGCATTGTCAGTGTCTGTTGCCTCTGCCATTCATGAGTGACCTTTAAACTAAAAATACATTTAAAAATAAACAAATGTTTATATAAATTTTCAGGAGCGACCTTTAAACCTTTAAACTCAAAACATATTTCAAAAACTAACCCAGAAATGTATATACCATATTTCTTGAGCGACCTTTAAATCTTTAAACTCAAAACATATTTCAAAAAATCAACTCATAAATGTTTATATCAAATTTCAAGAGCGACCTTTAAACCTTTAAACTCAAAACATATTTTAACAAACCAACTCAGAAATGTCTATATCAAATTTCAAGGGCGACCTTTAAATCTTTAAACTCAAAGAATATTTAGAAAAAACAACCCAAAAATGTTGATATCAAATTTCAAGATCGACCTTTATACCTTTAAACTCAAAGCATATTTCAAAAAATCAACTCAGAAATGTCTATATCAAATTTCATGAGCGACCTTTAAACCTTTAAACTCAAAGTATATTTTAAAAAACCAACCCAAAAATGTCTATATCAAATTTCATGAGCGACCTTTAAACCATTAAACTCAAAGCATATTTAGAAAAACCAACACAGAAATGTCTATATCAAATTTCATGAGCGACCTTCAAATCTACAAACTCAAAACATATTTAAAAAACGAACCCAGAAATGTATATATCAAATTTCAAGATTGACCTTTATACCTTTAAACTCAAAGCATATTTCAAAAAACAACCCAAAAAATGTCTATATCAAATTTCAAGATCAACCTTTATACCTTTAAACTCAAAGCATATTTAGAAAAAAAATGTCTATATCAAATTTCAAGATCGACCTTTATACCTTTAAACTCAAAGCATATTTAGAAAAAAAAATGTCTATATCAAATTTCAAGATCGACCTTTATACCTTTAAACTCAAAGCATATTTAGAAAAAACAACCCAAAAATGTCTATATCAAATTTCAAGATTGACCTTTATACCTTTAAACTCAAAGCATATTTAGAAAAAACAACCCAAAAATTTCTATATCAAATTTCAAGATTGACCTTTATATCTTTAAACTCAAAGCATATTTAGAAAAAAAACCCAAAAATGTCTATATCAAATTTCGTGAGCGAAAAAATGTCTATTTCAAATTTCAAGATTGACCTTTATACCTTTAAACTCAAAGCATATTTCAAAACACCAACACAGAAATGTCTATATCAAATTTCAAGATCGACCTTTATATAATACCTTTAAACTCAAAGCATATTTAGAAAAAACAACCCAAAAATTTCTATATCAAATTTCATGAGCGACCTTTAAACTCAAAGCATATTTAGAAAAAAAAAATGTCTATATCAAATTTCAAGATTGACCTTTATACCTTTAAACTCAAAGCATATTTCAAAAAACAACCCAAAAAATGTCTATATCAAATTTCAAGATCAACCTTTATACCTTTAAACTCAAAGCATATTTAGAAAAAAAAATGTCTATATCAAATTTCAAGATCGACCTTTATACCTTTAAACTCAAAGCATATTTAGAAAAAACAACCCAAAAATGTCTATATCAAATTTCAAGATTGACCTTTATACCTTTAAACTCAAAGCATATTTAGAAAAAACAACCCAAAAATGTCTATATCAAATTTCAAGATTGACCTTTATACCTTTAAACTCAAAGCATATTTAGAAAAAAAAACCCAAAAATTTCTATATCAAATTTCAAGATTGACCTTTATATCTTTAAACTCAAAGCATATTTAGAAAAAAAAACCAAAAATGTCTATATCAAATTTCGTGAGCGAAAAAATGTCTATTTCAAATTTCAAGATTGACCTTTATACCTTTAAACTCAAAGCATATTTCAAAACACCAACACAGAAATGTCTATATCAAATTTCAAGATCGACCTTTATATAATATCTTTAAACTCAAAGCATATTTAGAAAAAACAACCCAAAAATTTCTATATCAAATTTCATGAGCGACCTTTAAACTCAAAGCATATTTAGAAAAAAAAAATGTTTATATCAAATTTCAAGATTGACCTTTATACCTTTAAACTCAAAGCATATTTAGAAAAAACAACCCAAAAATGTCTATATCAAATTTCAAGATCGACCTTTATACCTTTAAACTCAAAGCATATTTAGAAAAAAAAATGTCTATATCAAATTTCAAGATTGACCTTTATACCTTTAAACTCAAAGCATATTTAGAAAAAAAAACCCAAAAATGTCTATATCAAATTTCAAGATTGACCTTTATACCTTTAAACTCAAAGCATATTTAGAAAAAAAAAACCCAAAAATGTCTATATCAAATTTCAAGATTGACCTTTATACCTTTAAACTCAAAGCATATTTAGAAAAAAAAAACCCAAAAATGTCTATATCAAATTTCAAGATTGACCTTTATACCTTTAAACTCAAAGCATATTTAGAAAAAAAAAACCCAAAAATTTCTATATCAAATTTCAAGATCGACCTTTATACCTTTAAACTCAAAGCATATTTAGAAAAAAAAATGTCTATATCAAATTTCAAGATTGACCTTTATACCTTTAAACTCAAAGCATATTTAGAAAAAAAACCCAAAAATGTCTATATCAAATTTCAAGATTGACCTTTATACCTTT
>NC_090727.1:71917244-71954744 GCF_036898095.1 Palaemon carinicauda | reverse complement strand
GCCATTTACTTAACATTGTGATTATTCTCAAAGTACTGCTGCGTACTTGTACTTTGATGTACTCTATCCAAAATGTTACAGATTCATCCTTGGGTCATACCCAATATGACCACCAAGTTTGGTCAAAATCGGTACGGTAGTTTATGTATAAAGTTTACCACAAACAACTACAGACACGACGACAGGGGTAAATAAATACCCTTCACAAAATCTTTGACTTTGGCGAAGGCAATTACAGTTATCAGAAAACACTGCATATCCTTACCATCTTCCATAAATAAACCATGTACAAAATTGTTTTAAAAAACATGTATTCAGCCTGAAAGTAAAAGCAAAAGATCTGGAGGCCAAAATCAAAACGAGCCCCACTTTCCCAGGCAGTGGGCGGGGCCTCCCCATTACCCGGCAGCAACCACTACTGCCTCGTTAAAAGTGTAAACGGAAATTTCAGTTTTTACTGAAGTCATACTCCCATTAAAGGACGATGATTTGTATTTGTGCAGAAACCAATTAAAAAATTAAATCATAACAAATTTCAATACTACTGTATACTGTATAGTTCAACTAGTTTACAAAGCCCTAACCAGGCCACAGACAGCTTCATTACCACTGAACCCATCAACATGCAGTACAAGGCCAGACATAACTGAAAATACAGGAATGTGTTCTATAACTACCTAACCTAATCTCACCTAGTACCTAGTACACTGGATCCAATAAGAGCTTGAGAACTGCAAATATACAATACCCAACAATTCACGTAACAATAGTATCAATTTGACAGCACTCAACACTTTTTCATTCGTAAAGATTAATCATTGCTTTAGCCTATTCATTTGCCCTTTCATATTCCTAATGGGAAATAATTTACATATATGCCTACATCAAAACATGCAGCTACCCCACGTAAATTTGCACATTAGTAAAATGACCCTAAAAAATAATAGGAGGTATAACAACTTACAAACAATCTGAGATACAAAGACAAGTCCAACTGAAATAAAAAATCTCAGATATTATATCAAATGTTCATTCACTGTACTAAGATAAAGAAATATTGTAAAACAACATTATATAGCTTAGTATAGTGAGAAAAATGACATTTGCAATAACCTGATATTATTTCATATTAAACAGGACTATTCGTTGACTTTTTTAGCAGGAAATTGTAAGCATGTAAGTCAGGTTAGGCCTATTCTAGGCTAAAATTTATCAAAATTCAACTCGCAAACAGTTTCTTAGAACCAATTACCGGTAAGTTTAAAAGTTGAGTACCTTCTGTATCTATACGTGTTTTGAACAGTTTTGATGACAATAATCATTGGAAACTTTCATTTTTTATGTTAAAAGAACAATTAAAACAAATGAAGTTATGTCTGAAAAAAACATTTTCATAAGGGTAACAAAAACAGAGGTAAAGCCTAATTTAAGGTTCCTCACCTAACTTAACCTATGACCTCTATCCTTACCTATCGGGGTAGGCCCCACCTAACACCTCCCTAGGCTCCCTGATAGTTATCGACATTAATAACATGAACCAATTTGAGCTACAAAGGCATCAGTACTTTCTCATTTAGAGAAAATTATTCACTTAAATCTCGTTGAAAGAATGTATAATTCCATAAACAACCTTTGTTTATATATATGCAACTATATGCTGATGAAAGTCAAGTCTAACCTAACTATGGTATAAGGCCTTATTATAGAAATCTTTCATATGATAAATTCTCCCAAACAAATACATTCCAGAGCCTTTGTAGTTCGATGGAACAGATAGATTGTAAAATTTAAAATTGATATGACTGATAACCCCCCATATTCTAAAAAGGAAAATAAACACAAGAAAGCCAACTATCATAACGTTCCCCTCCTAACCTAACCTAGGTATCGTAACCTACCTGGAGGGGGGTACAGTCCCCTGAATCCCCCAACCCCTCACATTACTGTATTACTGCTTAAATATATTTTCTTCCTAAACGGGTTTACTCCTGACGAGGTACCACTAAATCATATTTCGTAAATCGTAAATTTAGCTTTACATTCTCATATATGAGACGAAATTAAACTTCTCCATAAAGAAAATCAACTTAACAAATAATAAGAAAGTTTAAAAATGTCCAAACGAACTAAATTAACCTTAAAACCATAGAATATATAAAATAAAACTCAATAAATAGCTAATTATGATTTTAAATAAACTGATTAGCTGTCACTTACTTGAATAGTCTAGGCCAAAATACATCTCGTATAGTCATATTTCTGTCCAATTATCCTTCTTTCCTCCTTAAAATTCGTATTCACTGTTAATGCACATCCAAGAGTCGTGGAATTCATAATTTACGAGTTTTCGAAATCACTGATAAAAAATACTATCTAGCTCAGGGACCCCATACTGTGTTGTGTTGCGGGGCATTGTGGGTAATCACAGTAAATGTTGAGTAATTCCCTTACAACGGCTCCTCATTTGCTTAAGTAATTTTTGTTCTCGCTATTTCTTTCTTTTATATCATATTTTGTCTTTTATCTAGATATGAATAGGATTTTCAGATATTTACTGTATTTAAATTTACTTTCTTTTCTATATTCCTGTCAAAATGAAAAAAAAATAGATCTTTTACATACAATAAAGTCACTGCACTTTTCATGTAAATTTATAGTGGTATACAAATTCTTGGGTTTACTTATTATTCCAATAATTATACTGATACAAATTCCTTGTTGTCTATTAGTCTTTCTTAAATTTTCTCCTTTCTATTTCCTGTATAGTTTTGGGCTCACTTTATTTTTTTCAGTTCTTCTTTCCACTAACCATTATCATAGGATCTAGCATTGGTTGAGTTTGACTTTTGTTTTTAGGCCTATTTTTGTTCACATCTTGATTTGTCCGGTGCCCAGGTTTTCTCTTAAGTACATTTTATTGTTAATATTATAATTTCTATTTTTTCCTGTATGTCCTATGTATATATTTAAGTAACTCTTTTCTATTTAAGGTGATATTTATATACTGAAGCTTCCCATTCCCCACCCTTATCTTCACTGATGATGTCTTTTGTATATATAATGGAGGTCAGTTAGTTAAGTTCAAGGGAAACCAAAATGAGTTTCAAAATATCACTTCGAATTTCAACGATGTCATCATAGATTTTGGTATGAATATTCCTCATGAACACGTTTTATCTTTTTCACAGTTACTTTATTATACAATTTCATTCAAATGCAACATATATAAAGAATAATCGTCATATTAGAAAGATATGTAATCATTTCCAACATTCTTCTTTTTCCAAAATGATGAACTGATCCAAATGTTAAAGGTGGCATCCCTTCCATATCCTTATTTTTTCTTTTTTTTTTTCTTTTTTCCTTTGTGACTGTGTGGCATGTGTCCTGGTTGTTATAAATTATAATAGCGGGATAGATAAGCCTTATCAGAGTGAGATTAAAACCACCTATAGGAAAAGTCTAATCACAGTGATAGTGAAAAAGCCTTTGTCGGTTACTTAAAGTAAAGCTGCCAGTACGACTAGAAAGGTAAATTTTGATGAAAGTGACAGTTAAATAGAGATAACTTTGTCAAAGATGAAGGATAAAGAACGTTTTAAGAAATGATAGAAGGATTCTGATTACATCTTTATATTAAAGATTTAAAAGCTTAAAGGCCACTCATGAATGGCAGAAGCAAGGGACTGTGTCATTGTCCTATTTAGCAGGACAATGTCCTAGAGACTGACCATATTACATATGATCAGCGTCCAAGACCCTTCTCCACCCAAGCTAGGACCAAGGAGGGCCAGGTGATGGCTGATGATAACTCAGCAGATAGACCTATAGGCTCTCCCAAACACCCCCCCCCCCCCACATCCTTAGCACACACGGATGGTGAAGTTGTAGCGACCAAAAGAACTAACAAATTTGAGCGGGACTCGAACCCCAGTCTGGCAATCACCAGGCAATGACGCTACCACCAAGCCATCACGTGACATTGCTCTAGCAATCAGGACAATGCCCTAGAGACTGACCCTATTACATATGATCAGCGCCCAAGCCCCCTCTCCACCCAAGCTAGGACCAAGGAGGGCCAGGCAATGACTGCTAACGACTTAGTAGATATACCTATAGGCTCCCCTAAACCCCCGTCCTTAGCTCACAAGGAGGGTGAGCTTGCAGTGACCAAAAGAACTAACAAGTGTGAGTGGGACTTGAACCTCAGTCTGGCAATCACCAGGCGATGAAGTTACCACCAGGTCACCACAACCCTAAAAGTGAAAAATACAGGATTGTGGTAGCCTATTGAAAACTTCCCTTTCCTTAGATCTGCTGGACTGGAGTTCGAGACATGCTCAAACTTGATAGTTTCTTGTGGTGTCTGCAACCTCACCATCCTTGTGAACTAAGAATGGGGGTACGGAGTCTATAGGTCTACCTGTTGAGTCATCAGCAGCCACTGCTTGGCCCTCCCTGGTCCTAGCTTGGGTGGAGAGGGAATTGTTTTGGTAGGGTATAGTCACTGTCCCTTGCCTCTGCCATTCATGAGGCATATTTAAACCTTCAAACCGATGGAATTTGAACCAATTGAATACTGTATTGTACTTGCACATATATTACTAAGTGATTGAGTATTGCAATGTTTTTTTTAGATTGATAAGGTTATATTTGACAAAGGAATACGGTTTTTTAAAAGGAGTGAAAGCAGCATATGGTAATATATAAAATGCATAGTATATATCATGTTATGGTAGGCCTACTTGCTTGACCATAGCTGTTTGATTATATTTGTTCACGTTTGTTGCTATTAATGAAATCATTTGATAATCTGTTTATCTGATTAAGAGTAGGTGAAATTAATTAGTTTAGTTAGTTTAAACAAATACTATACCTTTTTTTATCATTTTGAATATGTAAATTGTGATGTTTTCCTTGTAATGTAAGTAAGTATTCGATACAATCATTGCTAAAAGAGATAAATTAAGGGTTTAGACTAATTCTTGGTTAAACTATTAATACGTGTGATTGTATGTAAAGGTGTAGATAGTAAATAAAGTAAAATATAAGTATAGAACGCAGGCGACAATTCCACTGAAATGGGCCTACCAAGGGAAATATACGAAGAAGACCAAAAGCCTTAAGGGAAATATTTCGAATAAGTAGGAAAGTTTTTCTGCCTTGGCGATTTTATTAAGAATTCTTTCTTTTTTTTTTTTTTGAGACGAATTATCACACCATCATGCTGTTCTTTCATATCTCGTTCGTAATTAGATATATTTTGAACCATAACCTGAGAGAGAGAGAGAGAGAGAGAGAGAGAGAGAGAGGAGAGAGAGAGAGAGAGAGATAGAGAGAGAGAGAGAGAGAGAGAGAGAGAGAGAGAGAGAGAGAGAGAGAGAGAGAGAGAGAGAGAGAGAGAATGTATTATATTTTCTTCCCCAGTACAGAAGCTAAAAGCGAAAAATTAAAGACATACTTACCTGTTAACGAAGCCAATAAAAGTAGGCCTATACATCTCTGTGATTAACAAAGTCTTTTGGAATTATGTTATTCAAAATACAGATATGAATTAAAATAAAAAAACTAACTGGGATGATATCGTAAACGAGCCATTGATTTTTCTATAGAAAAGATACGAGCAAATTGCATTCTATAAACTACAATAAATTGGACAATGGCATTGTTTTTATTTCATTATATGCGCTGCTATTAGACTTGGTAGCTTATAATAAGATTAGTTTATCGAGTAGTAGCCACAAATACACATATAATGTCCTACAATGACTAAATGAATATATATAAGAAAATATGTATTCAATTTGCACAAAAACAAAAATCCTGTTTCGTCAAGGTTACTCATGAAATACCTTAAAGTGTACCTGATATAATAATTAGGGCATTGCACATTGGCGATCTATTTAAAAAAAATAGTAATTTATATTAGCCTACATTTTTTTTAAATAATTAGAATGTGCAGTATCGTTTTTTAATACAATAAATGACCATAAATCATTTTATTGTATATAAATATATGAAAATGTGTATTCAATTGGCTCAAAAACAAAAATAGTAATTTATATTGAATAGTAATTCATATCAAATTTTTGGAAAATAATTGAAATGTATAAATGTATGAGTCTCGTTTTTAATACCATAAATTGTCATAAATCATTTTATTGTTTAATGTTTTCGATACAAAAGAAGAAGAAGAAGAAGAAGAAGAAGAAGAAGAAGAAGAAGAAGAAGAAGAGGTAAACAACACCCTTATCTGTTTACATTTAAATGTCGTCTATGAGTGAAAAGTGAAGTTCGGTGACCGCGGGATATATATAAATAAACTATTTAAAGTGACACTGGAGGATGATTATCATCAAGAAATTTGAACCTTTTGAGGGAAATCTATTTTGTAAGTAGACATAATCTGGTTATTTCTCATATCCTGTTATTCGTTTTTGTGTTCTTATTCAAATGGCCTTTGTATACATTTTGTTTCTGTATTTTATTGTTTGGTAAAATCAGAATCGTTTATCAGGCCTAGATTAATGAAACGTTACAGTTGCTAGGCTTATAGACCATTCAGAAAACTTTTAGTTCAGAGCAGGATTGGGTAAAGTTTTGGATTCAACCAAATTGGGAAATGTATTATATTAATATATTTTCCTAGTAAAGCACGTGATAACAAAACACTTCTTCTCAATACATTATTGTCGCTAATGCATACTTACAGAGAAAAAAAATATTTCAGGAATTGAAGGTCTTGACTTTTTCTAAGTTTAGTGTATATCTTTCCATGGGCACGCAAGGTAGCTCTTGTTTGTTTGTATATCTGTTTTCATCTTACTTGGCTCCTCCCCATTGCGCAATGTGACAATATTTACTTGAATGCGCATTTGCTCCTCCCACTAATGTCGCTCCTCCAATCAAAATACTACTGGGTTCTTTTCAAGGGTTATTATTGGACGATTCATTGGTCTCTCAGTCTTGTTTCAAGGATCTGTTTTTCGTGCAATATAACATTGTAAACGATAGTATTTTGTTTTTTTCCCTATTTCATTATGGGAGAAACCCGTGATTGTCGTTTGTTTTCGGTTTTCAAAAGTTCCGGTTTCTATATTTTCATCACACGTCACTTTACTGTCATGGATCCTCCGGTACGGTTGTGTGAAATATGTCGTTATTCCTATTTTGATGTGATCGGCCGATTTCATGGTAATTATAATGGAACTCCTGAAGTAGTGAATCGTTTTCTAAGGGAGCATTCCGTATTACCTTTAAGTGTCCAGTGTGGTAAATGTGATTCGGCTTTACATTTTCGTGAGGATAGACGTGTGGTATTGTACCAAATCTGTAAAGGAGGGTCAACCACAACCTTCCACATCTTCATCGTCATCTTCCGTTTAAGGTAAGAAGTGATTTAACAAATATATATATTCAAATTTACCCCTGGTTAAAGGGGGGGGGTCGCAGGGGGGGCGAAGCCCCCCCCCCGGTAGGGGTACAGGGCCCCTAGGTTAGGTTAGGTGGGTTTGTTAGGTTCTGTGGTGCCCTGAAAATTACTGTGGCCTTAAGGGGGGGTCGCAGGGGGGGCGAAGCCCCCCCCGGTAGGGGTACAGGGCCCCTAGGTTAGGTTAGGTGGGTTTGTTAGGTTCTGTGGTGCCTTGAAAATTACTGTGGCCATAAGGGGGGGTCGCAGGGGGGGCGAAGCCCCCCCGGTAGGGGTACAGGGCCCCTAGGTTAGGTTAGGTGGGTTTGTTAGGTTCTGTGGTGCCCTGAAAATTACTGTGGCCTTAAGGGGGGGTCGCAGGGGGGGCGAAGCCCCCCCCGGTAGGGGTACAGGGCCCCTAGGTTAGGTTAGGTGGGTTTGTTAGGTTCTGTGGTGCCTTGAAAATTACTGTGGCCATAAGGGGGGGTCGCAGGGGGGGCGAAGCCCCCCCCCCGGTAGGGGTACAGGGCCCCTAGGTTAGGTTAGGTGGGTTTGTTAGGTTCTGTGGTGCCCTGAAAATTACTGTGGCTTTAAGGGGGGGTCGCTGGGGGGCCCTACCCCCCCTCCCCCCGGTAGGCCTAGTTAGGGGTATGGGGGAGGGGTGCTGGAACATTAATTATTCATTTATTGCAAATATCATTCAATGCCCCAAAACCCTCCCCCCCCCCTTCCCCCACCCAAAACCCCGGTTCCCAAAGGGTGTCCCCCATAATTGGTGGGATGAACTAGGGTATACATAGTAAATCTCTAAATCGGTTGGTTTGCAGTCAAAGTAAACGTTAAATTCATTGAAACCACACTATTTCTGATGCAACAAATATATTTTTATTGCATTTTTCCAAATTTGGCTGAAACTAAAAATTTACCGGCCTATTTCTATTTGAAATGTGTATGGAATCTCCTCTAAGACTAACAATGATGGGTTTTACTATAGTTACGGATGCAAAGAGTTTCTACTAAAAAACAGGTGCTTCCTCTAGATAAATGTTCATTTTATTCGAAAAGGACACTTATTTTCACTGTAAATAAAAATTTGGAGCCTTTGTATATCAGCGGCCAGTTCCTCACGTGTTCATTAAAAATGGACATCAACTAACCTAAACATTCCTCCCTAACATAACCTACAAGCTGTGTCCTTACCTACTTACCTAACGGGGGGTGGGGGGCGCTGACGCCCCGCTGCAACCCCCCTTACACTTCCGTATTCTAAGGTAGGCAGGATATACATACAGCTGACAGCTGGCCGCTATCATACATACACCCAAAAAATTTAATTATCTAAGAAATAAAAATCAATGGGATTTGCATGCGCAGTCCAGCATGTACTAGTTGCCAGTACATAGGAGCTTAATGATTGTCTTTTTCCGCAAGCGCACGGTGGAGCAGAAACCATTGGATTTCTAAAATATATTCCTGGGCTTAGACAGTCTAACAGGTTTTTGGTTTATTTGCTATTTAAATGAAGGCCAAATTCAGTGTAAGAACATTATTTCCTTCAGGAAAACAATTTTTTTGCTTAAAATGTTGTTCCGTCTGTACCTATAATTCTTCCCAATAATGTGGGTACTTGTGTAGATTGTTGGGTCACCAGGCCGGCAGTTTGTATAGAAAGCTGGGAACCTGCTTATCTGTGTCCATTGTCTCCCGTATCTTATTGTATTTACGAGTATATTGGTTAATGAACTAATGCTAATTATTCAGTTATTAGTCTTCGCTATGCTGTGTCTTGCAATTAAACATTATCTTATTACTTATCTGTTCTGGCAAGCGGTACCTATTGCGCAACGCTTGTTAGCCGAGTGGGCGAGTATTTCGGTGGACAAAAAAATTGGTGACCCAACCACCTTCACACTACCCATAATGTAGTATTAATACTAACGCTGGCCTCATATAGGCTACAATGATAGGCCTACACATATTCATAGCCTCTCAACGCTTTTATAGTCTGTGGGCCTAAGTTTTCTCCTTAATTTTTTTTTTCCAATTTTCTATTACCATCATAACCTGACCTAGATCAAGCCTCCCCACCTAATTTAACTTAGCATGCTATGACCTCACCTACCAGGGTGCTATAACCCCCCATAAACCCCAAGGGGGCCATGGCCTTACCTTAACTTAGTATTTTTCTGTATTGCGGTGTGTATCTGAGGATATACAATACAGTCTGATGGGCTTAGTAGTGGAAAATGAAAGGATTAATAAAGGGGATTATTTTCCATGGCTCAAAATTAGTCTTTTCTAAAAAGGAATAAAAATGTGTCGATTGTCAGAAACAGTAGGAACAATAGCTTCCTTTCTTAGTCTTCTGAGTTGCAAAATTTCTTGTGGCACCTGTGGAAAATAATGTTTTTCAATTAACATACAGTAACTACCACAGTTCTGCATATGATTAGGCAACAACTTATCAGTACCTTTTTCATGTATAAAATAAATATAAATGACCTTATATTAGGAATAATTGCACCTGGGGCACAGAAACATCCTACTTTAACAAGATTATGAAAAAACTTAATGAAGATAATAAAAGATGATGGAGTTGGTGCCGTAGTGAAAGTAGGTGATTGGCTAAAGGAAATAATGTGATAATGAAAAGGCACTGATCGGTCATTTAGATGATGATTGAAGTGGCAGCCCAGTTGGTATGATAAGAGAAATTGGAAGGCTAAAAGTAATTATTTTATGCAAAAAACTTTTTCATTTGCAATAAGTTACTTGTAAGAAAGCGTTACGATAAGAAGGGCATCGAGGATCAGATTATTATGCTTATCTCTATGTGTAAGTGAGTGGTGTAAGGGTAAATATTTAACAATAGGTCCTCAATTTACAAACATTCGACTTACAAACATTCGGGGATATAAAAACAAATCCAATTGAAAATAACAAATATAAGATAAAGAAATACTGTGATAAAACAATATTATATACTTTAAACCTTTTACCCCCAAAGGACGTACTGGTACGTTTCACAAAAGCCATCCCTTTACCCCATGGACATACCGGTACGTCCTTGCAAAAAAATGCCATAAAAAATTTTTTTTTCATATTTTTGATAATTTTTTGAAAAAATTCAGGCAATTTCCAAGAGAATGAGACCAACCTGACTGCTTTATGACAAAAATTAAGGCTGTTAAAGCAATTTAAAAAAAATATACTGCAAAATGTGCTGGGAAAAAAATAACCCCCTGGCGGTTAAGGGTTGGAAATTTACAAAGAGCCTGGGGGTAAAAGGGTTAATACAGTAAGCAAAATGACATTTGGAATAGCCTGTTATTTGTTTCATATGAAACCCGACTGTTTGTTGACTTTTGCAGGTGGAAATCATAGGCGTGGGATTCAGGTTAGGGCTACCCTAGGCCAAAATTTAACAAAATTTAACTGACAAAAAATTTGACATACAAAGAGCTTCTTGGAATCAAATAAGTTTGTAAGTGGAAGACCTTCTGTACTCAATAATTTGGTGGGGAACCTCATTTGGGTTGGAGAAAAGAGGAAATAGGGAAATACAAGGATGCATACTGACCTAACCTGACCATAATGGTAATTTATATATATACCCTAACACTGCCTTCATATGCTGTATAATGAAATATACATTCTTATCCTCCCAATACTCTTCTGACTGAATCACTTTCTTGTATGTAACTTTTATTGCAGATGAACAGTTTACGCTCAAAATAGTTATTTCAATTTCCCATTTTCTCATATCATCAGAACCTTAATGGGTGACTGTAGTTGTTATGGGTGACTTAAATGCTAGAGTGGGCGCTGGAGAGGTAGAAGGTGTCATTGGTAAGTATGGCGTACCAGGTGAAAATGAGAGTGGTGAGAGACTGGTAGACATGTGTGTTGAACAAGAGATGGTAATAGGTGCTAGCTTCTTTAAAAAGAAAGATAAGAATAAGTATACGTGGGTAAGAGTGGCAAATGGAAGAGTAGTAGAAAGGGCATTAATGGATTATGTGTTGGTGACTAAAAGAATGTTTGGAAGATTGAAAGACGTGCACGTGTTTAGGGGTATGGCTAACGGTATGTCTGATCATTTTTTGGTGAAAGGAAAATTAGTTGTAGCAAAAGAGTGGGGGAATAGAGTAGGTGGATGTAAAAGGGAGGTAGTGAGGATTGAAGAGCTAATGAAACCGGGGGTAAAAAGTAAATATCAGGAAAGGTTGAAAATGGCATATGATGAGGTGAGAGTAAGAGAAACTGGTAATTTAGAGGAGGAATGGAAGTTAGTAAAAGAAAATTTTGTTGGGATTGCAAGTGATGTATGTGGCAAGAAGGTTGTTGGAGGCAGCATGAGGAAGGGCAGTGAATGGTGGAATGAAGGAGTGAAGGCGAAAGTGGAAGAGAAAAAGAGGGCTTTTGAAGAATGGCTGCAGAGTAATAGTATAGAGAAGTATGAAAAATATAGAGAGAAAAAGGTGGAAGTAAAGCGCAAGGTACGTGAGGCAAAGAGGGCAGCTGACCTGAGGTGGGGTCAGGGATTGGGTCAGTCATATGAAGAGAATAAGAAGAAGTTTTGGAAAGAAGTGAAGAGAGTAAGGAAGGCTGGCGCAAGAATTGAAGAGACAGTGAAAGATGGAAATGGAAGGTTGTTAAAAGGAGAGGAGGCAAGGAAAAGGTGGGCGGAATATTTTGAAAGTTTGCTGAATGTTGAGGATAATAGGGAGGCAGATATAATTGCTGTTCCAGGTGTTGAGGTGCCAGTGATGGGAGGTGAGAATGAGAGAGAGATAACAGTAGAGGAAGTGAGGAGAGCACTAGATGAAACGAGAGTAGGAAAAGCATCTGGTATGGACGGTGTGAAAGCTGAGATGTTGAAGGAAGAGGGTGTGACTGTACTTGAATGGTTGGTGAGATTGTTTAATATGTGTTTTGTGTTGTCAATGGTACCAGTAGATTGGGTTTGTGCATGTATTGTACCACTATATAAGGGTAAGGGAGATGTGCATGAGTGTTGTAATTCAAGAGGTATTAGTTTGTTGAGTGTAGTTGGAAAAGTGTATGGTAGAGTACTGATTAATAGGATTAAGGATAAAACAGAGAATGCAATCTTGGAAGTACAGGGTGGTTTTAGAAGAGGTAGGGGTTGTATGAATCAGATTTTTACAGTTAGGCAGATATGCGAGAAATATTTAGCAAAAGGTAAGGAGGTGTATGTTGCGTTTATGGATCTGGAGAAAGCATATGATAGAGTTGATAGGGAAGCAATGTGGGATGTGATGAGGTTATATGGAGTTGGTGGAAGGTTGTTGCAAGCAGTGAAAAGTTTATACAAAGGTAGTAAAGCATGTGTTAGAATAGGAAATGAAGTGAGTGATTGGTTTCCGGTGAGAGTGGGGCTGAGACAGGGATGTGTGATGTCGCCGTGGTTGTTTAACTTGTATGTTGATGGAGTGGTGAGAGAGGTGAATGCTCGAGTGCTTGGACGAGGATTAAAACTGGTAGGCGAGAATGACCATGAATGGGAGGTAAATCAGTTGTTGTTTGCGGATGATACTGTACTGGTAGCAGACACAGAAGAGAAGCTTGACCGACTAGTGACAGAATTTGGAAGGGTGTGTGAGAGAAGGAAGTTGAGAGTTAATGTGGGTAAGAGTAAGGTTATGAGATGTACGAGAAGGGAAGGTGGTGCAAGGTTGAATGTCATGTTGAATGGAGAGTTACTTGAGGAGGTGGATCAGTTTAAGTACTTGGGGTCTATTGTTGCAGCAAATGGTGGAGTGGAAGCAGATGTACGTCAGAGAGTGAATGAAGGTTGCAAAGTGTTGGGGGCAGTTAAGGGAGTAGTAAAAAATAGAGGGTTGGGCATGAATGTAAAGAGAGTTCTGTATGAGAAAGTGATTGTACCAACTGTGATGTATGGATCGGAGTCGTGGGGAATGAAAGTGATGGAGAGACAGAAATTGAATGTGTTTGAGATGAAGTGTCTGAGGAGTATGGCTGGTGTATCTCGAGTAGATAGGGTTAGGAACGAAGTGGTGAGGGAGAGAACGGGTGTAAGAAATGAGTTAGCGGCTAGAGTGGATATGAATGTGTTGAGGTGGTTTGGCCATGTTGAGAGAATGGAAAATGGTTGTCTGCTAAAGAAGGTGATGAATGCAAGAGTTGATGGGAGAAGTTCAAGAGGAAGGCCAAGGTTTGGGTGGATGGATGGTGTGAAGAAAGCTCTGGGTGATAGGAGGATAGATGTGAGAGAGGCAAGAGAGCGTGCTAGAAATAGGAATGAATGGCGAGCGATTGTGACGCAGTTCCAGTAGGCCCTGCTGCTTCCTCCGGGGCCTTAGATGACCGCGGAGGTAGCAGCAGTAGGGGAGTCAGCATTATGAAGCTTCATCTGTGGTGGAAATGTGGGAGGTTGGGCTGTGGTACCCTAGCAGTACCAGCTGAACTCGGTTGGGTCCCTGATTAGGCTGAAGGAACATAGAGAGTAGAGGTCCCCTTTTTGTTTTGTTTCATTGTTGGTGTCGGCTACCCCCCAAAATTGGGGGAAGTGCCTTGGTATATAGATAGATAGATAGATCTCTCTTTTTATTTTCACATAACACTTTTGGCTAATCACCTACCATCATTTTGGCTCTTGCTCTACAGTACTCTCACGGCCTGGTAATTTCAAACCGACTACGCTGCTTTGCATCTGGCCTACTTCGTACTTTTTCCTTCTTGACTGACTCAGTCTCATAAATGCATCGTCTCTCATTGCATGTGCATTTCCCCACTACAGCACTCTTTGGGCAGAATCACATTGTGATGTAAAAAAACCTGTACGTGTTCAGTTTGTTTATAGGGTTTTAGTGTAATGTGTGATACATACATTACGCTACCCCACACGCCAAACAGTCAACGGCTCAAGAGTTACTTCATGCTTCAGACTTACTATGCAGAACTTCGTATGTAAGTGGTTAGTGGTGTTGTACTGATACTTTTCCTATTAATATTTATTGTGTTTGTGTATTCGCTGTATATTAGTGTTATTCTTATATTAACTACTGTACAGTACTGTATACAAAATACTGTGCTTTACAGTAGTAAGGTAGATTCTGCATAGGCTACGTGTATGATGAGTTGAAACCGTGCGAGTTGACCTGCTGAAAACAGCAATCAGTTACGAGTGTTACCTTAGTTAATTAAGCTGTACTGTACTGATAGTACTGTACATATATTACAGTAATACAGTCAGCTCTCCTTATTCGGGGAGTTAGGTTACAGAGACAGGCTTAAAAATCGAGAGTATTTGAATGCTTGATGCTCCAGGGTGGGTCCACTAATAACCTACCAACTCACTGCCAATTGGCTACACACGGTCGACTAACACACGGGGTAACCCACTGTACTACATTATATTGTTTTTACACATTTTCTATCACATTATAAGTATTATACAGTATTACTGTATGAACACAATTCAGTAAGTGCACACAAGTGTACTGTACTGTAGTACTGTACGTACGTACAGTACACAGTAAGACTAAACATAACAAGGGTTGTCGCCACACTTATACTTAAATACTTTGTCAACAAAACACTGTTGTTTCTATTTAACAACACTCGCTGATAATGCAGTGTATATTACTGTAATATATGTACAATATTATTACGACAGTACAGTTTAATTAGCTAAGGTAACACACATAAATGATCACTGTTTTTGGCAGGTCAACTAACACCGTTCCAAATCACCGTACACATAGCCTATGCAGCTGTACATTACTACTGTACTGTAAAGTACGGTATTTTGTATACAGTACAGTACTGTACAGTAGTTAATATAATAATAACACTAATACATAATGAATACACTAACACAATAAATATTAGAATAAAAGGCATAAGTACAACACCATAACCATTCTAACCATTTACGTACGAAGTTCTATACAGCAAGTCTGAAACATGGCACTTTTGAGCCGTCAACTGTTTAGCGTGGGGGTAGCGTAATATATGTATCACACATTACATTAAAATCACTATAAACACACTGGATATGTACAGTTCTTTTTACATCACAAAGTAATTCTGCACAAAGAGTACTGTAGCGGGAGATGCACAAGCGATGTGAGCCGATGGGATTATGAGGCTGAGTCAGTCAAGAAGGAAAAAGTACGAAGCAGGCTGGGTGCAAAGGAACGCAGTCGGTTTGAAATCGTCGGGATGCGAGAGTACAGTCAGCATTCGCTCTTCGCGGGGTTTAGGTAACAGAAACAGGCGCGAAGAATGAGAATCTGCGAATACTTGCTGTCCTAGGGTATGATAACTCCTAACCTTACCAACTTACTATCCTTTGCCTATGTGCGGTCAATTAACATACTAAGTACTGCCTCTTATTGTTTTTACTTGGTTTGGTTTCTATCACAGTGTAATTATTTTGTAATTGAATGAAGACATTTCGGTAAGTGCACAGTAGCCTACATATTCACGCATGTACACAATGTACTGGACACAGTACATAACATTACAGTAGTCATCTGGACACTTATAGGTATAAATCACTGTTGTTTCTATCTAATATAACACTTGCTGATACTGTAGTTTATATTATTATAATTTATGTACAGTACTATTACTACATTACAGCTAACTGTACTGTAAGTGTTCGCTGTTTTTGTTCGGACGACTTGCACTGTTTGACAACTCAACTCACACGTAGCCTACATTTGTATATTGTAGAGTACTGTATAGTATGCATAGTAATTTATGTATAGTAGTGTACAGTATAGTTAATAAACAATACTATACATTACTGTAATACTATACTGTACAATATTTATACAAAGACCACTAACCATTTTCGTACAAAGTTCTACCGAGCACTCTTAAAGCATGACGCAACTCCTGATGTGTCGTCTCTTGCGCAGTACTGTAGGGAATCACGTTCCTGTACAGTGTTTATATTTACCAGGTAATGTACTGTAGATGTATGTATTACTGTACAGTACAGTACAGTGAACCCTCGCTACTTCGCGGTTCGACCATCGCGGATTCACCACTTCGCGGATTTTTTCCATAACCCATATATATACAGTAATATATATATATATATATATATGTATGCATGTATTTATGTATATATGTAGGTATGTATATGTGTATACATATAAATATATATATACACACACACACACACACACACATATATATATATATATATATATATATATATATATATATATATATATATATACAGTATATATATACATATATATATATATATATATATATACATATATATATATATATATATATATATATATATATATATATATATATATATATATATATATCTAAAGTAGGAAGATGTGATGTAGTTCTAAGGGAAAAGTATGGGAAATATGTCTGGGTAATAAGCAAAGCTCTACCTCCAGTTTGTTTCTTCATTATGATCAGAGATAAATGTAAACAAAACATTGGTTGCCATTTTTTATCGTGCTTTTTGGTGTGTTTAGGAAACGCATGATATAAAATCACCTTTAATATTTGTGCCTGTTTTAGTTTAGGGTACTGTAGTACATGCATTAAGTGTTCTGTACATTAAAGGGTAGTTTGTTAACAGAACTACGTACAAGGGAAGGTTTTAAAAGTCTGAATATACATTTGTTCCGTAACCGAAATACAAACCACGCTATTTACAAAGGGTTATTACTTTTAGCGTAGCTGAAATGGCGAGCCATTAGAATTTAACGAGGGTGTATTACCCCCGCGCTAGTTAGCGGGGGGTAGGGGAGTGGTAGCTAGCTACCCCTCCTCCCCCTCACACACAGGTGAATACTCACTTTCACTTTTGGCTCGGACTGTGACAGACGTCTCTGTCTTGGTCCTCGCTTGGCAGCCATTGTCTGTTTTGTCTTTACTTAATCGCTTACTTTTCTTTTACTCAATATATATGTAAACATGTTTTCATGTTTGTATATATATTTGAGTATAGAAATAAGTAAGTTTCCTTTTCAGATGTGTGTGTGTAGTGTACGATATCTACGTGGAGGCCTCGGCAGTTAGGCCACCACGGCCTAATTTTATGGGTTGCGATCGAGTTTGACTTCGGTCTTTCTCTCTCTCTCTCTCTTGAGGTCGTTCACCCTTTTACTATGTTTTACTACGCCCTTGTAGCTTCCTTCCCGTGTGGGTGGGGTTGCTACGCCGTACATTTTGTCTCAATTAGTTTATGAATCTAATTGTAGTTGTTAATTTTTCAGCTTGTAGAACGATTCCTTTCGGGGTTTTCGTTTTTTTCTTTAGTGTTCATTCTTTTTTTAAATTACATAATTACATAGTTACATAATTATAATTGTTATAATTCTGTTTTGGTTACAGCTCTCCTTCCGTGAGTGTAAGTGGTTGTGAGGGCACGTGCCTGTTGTGTAATTCTTGTTCCTTTTCCTCGGGATTCCTCTTCGGAGCCTTCCCGGGGGAATGAATGTGTACTAATATTATTTGTTTTATTTTTTTACAGTTACCGATCTAGTTCGTTTCTGTAATATAGCAACGGTGTGAGCTGTCTGGTTGAGTCCTGGGGATTCGGCTGTTGCTGCCTCCCCCCTTGTATTGTCGTCAGGGGCGTGTCTCCTTCTACTGGTAGTACTCCCGTGTCGACGGACAGCTCTCCAGTTCATTTTAGAACAGTCAGGAGGCTTGCCTCCTTGGGCGGATAACTTTCCTTCCGAGGGAAGTTTTTTCCTGTCCAGGCTTGAGCTTTTCCTCTTTTGGGGGGTTCTTCTCTTGCCTTTTTTTCGTGCGACTATGCTCTTGGTGCTGAGCGGTCGCACCTGCAGTTTCGCTCAAGGGGCTGGGCAACTGCAGGGGCTCCTCTTCGGAGGATTGCCCCTTTTAGGTCACTGGCTGACCAGTCTCTTCCACGAAGTGTTTCTCTGTCGTTCGCGAGAGAGTACACTCATAGAGACTCCTCTTCGGAGGTTTCTTCTGTTGCTGTTGCTGTTGGCCTCCCTCGCCGTAAGGCCCTCCGTCCGCCTCGTCGTAAGGGCCTCTCATCTCCCTATAAGGGTGCTTGAGGCGCCTTTTTGAATCTCCGTTTGCAGCCTACAACTTCTTTTTCTCGATCTTCCGTCTTGGTGCAGATGGACAGCAGTCTAATCTCGTCTCCCGACGGGCAACGGTCTTCCCGACGGACAACGGTCTTCCCGACGGACAGCGGTCTTCCGACGGACATCAGTCTCCCGGCGGACAACGATCCCTTCGGGGCAAAGGGTTGCCCCCACGGGGGTTCTTCCCTTGCGTGTCAGGGTTTCCCTGCGCGCCCTTCTGTTCGTCAGCGCTCTCCTGTTCGTCAGCGCTTTCAAGATGATCTTCCCTGCGGTTCCTGTTACGTGCCCTGTGCGCCCACGTTCGCCCTCGCGATCTAGAACTTCGGTTCAGGTCGGGGTCAAGGACTCTTCTTTGCGCAGGCTTCCACGCGTAGCCTTCTGCTCGTCAGCGATCATCAGCTCGTCAGCGATCATCAGCTCGTCAGCGATCATCAGCTCGCCAGCGATCGTCAGCTCGTCAGCGATCATCAGCTCGCCAGCGATCTCCGGATCGCCCACGTGTGTTACAGCTGGCACGCCAACGTTCTCCAACACTTCTGAAGGAACATGGTTCGCCAGCTACTAGCTCAACTGCGGATGCTGATCGCCATCGCGCGACCCTCAACTGCGGATGCTGATCGCCATCGCGCGACCCTCAACTGCGGATGCTGATCGCCATCGCGCGACCCTCAACTGCAGATGCTGATCGCCATCGCGCGACCCTCAACTGCGGATGCTGATCGCCATCGCGCGACCCTCAACTGCGGATGCTGATCGCCATCGCGCGACCCTCAACTGCGGATGCTGATCGCCATCGCACAACCCTGAACGATTGCCCGCTTACGCATGCTGCTCCTCATCGCACAACCCTGAACGATCGCCCTCTTGCGGATGCTGATCACCATCGCACCCTTTCACGCGATCATTCACCTGCGCATGCTGCTCGCCATCGCACAACCCTGAACGATTGCCCGCTTACGCATGCTGCTCCTCATCGCACAACCCTGAACGATCGCCCTCCTGCAGATGCTGATCACCATCGCACCCTTTCACGCGATCATTCACCTGCGCATGCTGCTCGCCATCGCACAACCCTGAACGATTGCCCGCTTACGCATGCTGCTCCTCATCGCACAACCCTGAACGATCGCCCTCCTGCAGATGCTGATCACCATCGCACCCTTTCACGCGATCATTCACCTGCGCATGCTGCTCGCCATCGCACAACCCTGAACGATTGCCCGCTTACGCATGCTGCTCCTCATCGCACAACCCTGAACGATCGCCCTCCTGCAGATGCTGATCACCATCGCACCCTTTCACGCGATCATTCACCTGCGCATGCTGCTCGCCATCGCACAACCCTGCACGATTGCCCGCTTACGCATGCTGCTCCTCATCGCACAACCCTGAACGCTCGCCCTCTTGCGGATGCTGATCACCATCGCACCCTATCACGCGATCATTCACCTACACATGCTGCTCGCCATCGCTTACCGCCAGCGATCTTCTTCACCTACGCGGCAGCACGATCCCTCGCCGTCACGCCCATTCGCCTGCGCGCCCGCGCGATCGCTCGCCTGCGCGCCCGCGCGATCGCTCGCCTGCGCGCCCGCGCGATCGCTCGCCTGCGCGCCCGCGCGATCGCCCGCCTGCGCGCCCGCGCGATCGCTCGCCTGCGCGCCCGCGCGATCGCTCGCCTGCGCGCCCTCGCGACCGCTCGCCTGCGCGCCCGCGCGACCACTCGCCTGTGCGCCCGCGCGACCATTCGCCTTTGCGCGACCGTTCGCCCTCGCGCGACCATAGTTCGCGGCGAATTCCACAGCCGGTGGTAGCAGCAGGGACGCGTGCTCCTAGGCGGCACTCGGGATCACCTCCATCCAAGCACAGGTTGGTAGTGCAGGACGAAGACAGTGCAGGACGAAGACAGGTCAGTACAGCATTCTTCCCACCTTCTTTTCAGGCAGGAACCGTCGTGTCCTCTCCAAAGGATCGCCCGATCCCTTTCACCTTAGCGAGGATTTCGGACTCTGTGTCCTTGGAGCAGCAGACATGGTTTGATCCGCTGGCACGGGCGTTAATGAGGGTTATGAAACCAGCACTCACCGGCCAGGGTAACAAACCAGCGGCTGTCTCTCCTACGCTGAAGAGAAAGAGAGGAGTGGACTTCGTGGTGACTTCCCCCAGGGCGAAGTTGGTTCCCAAGAGGTCGGTCTCGAGGGTCCCCTCTCCTGCACGAGTACTCTCTCCTTCTCCCGCCCTGGAAGGATTTTTGGCGGGGGGGCTTTCCGTTGAAGATTTCTCCATCGGACAAGGGGTGACTGCTTACCTCTTCCTCTGGGAGCTTACCAGGTTCTTTCCCTCCTCGGTTACGGCCCGAGGTTTGGTTCAAGGAAGCTACAGGAAGATCAAGGGTACTTTCCTCCTCTCGAGCTCAGGCACCTTGGCCTTTCGTCGTTAAGTATCTACTTGCGGACAAGCTCGATGTTGTACCATCTGGACGCACTGACTGAAGGCTTCCTTCGGGTGTCTCATCTGTGGAGGTCAACGACCTCAGACACCCTTCCATCCTTGAGAAGAGTTTTGTCTTTGCCCAAGGACAGAGACTTAAACATCTGCTGTGCGGAGTAAATTGACTTCCGGTTTCACTCCTCCAAGGCGCTTTCTTCCAGACTCTGCAGGGCTCCAGCTCCCTTTTCTTTCAACCACGTCGGCCTAAGTTATCGGCTACGACAACTGGGACAAGGTGTCCAATTGCAGTTTCCTCCTGTCAGGAACAGATGGCACGGGAGACTCCCCCGGGGGGGCATAGTCCTAAAAGGAGTTCACGAACTCTAGGATTGCAGGTTTTTTCGCTGGGAGGATGCTTAAGGTTACTCATCCGAATGACAGCTTCCCGATGCCCATTCCCGCACAATCTCTGTGAGTAGCCAAGGATATCGCGCCTGCCGTCTCTGTCAGCGAATTCAGTGTCTCTGAACCTCTATGCCATAGCATCAGCAGAGTTGCCCGGTTGGGCAGAATGATCCATACCTTAGGCGAAGGTCTTCCTTAGGATCATCGACGGCTTCACCCCCGGCCCCCTCAGTCGATCCTTTCTTGTAAGGAAGGATCTGAGAGGGGATGTCCATAGTCGACCTCTCAGCCCTGATCAAGTTTGTCGAACAAACTTTGGCCAGCGTAGACCAGCAGAATCGATCAGACTGGTAACGAGGCGACAGGACTCCTTTAACCCTGGATCGGAAGGACGGGTACTTTCAGTTTCCATTCCATCCATCTTCCAGGGTGCTCGTCGAATTCAGCCTAAACTGCAAGTATTCCTGCTTATGATGCAGTGTGGCTATCCCGCCGTGGCATAGCAGGTTTGTTTCCCCAGAGAACTCTCCCTGCCTTCCTCTTGGCCGCTCAGGTGCAGACTTCCGCCTCCTCTGCTGTTTGGAGGGCTGGTCAACTCCGGTAGGCTCGGGTTTCGACCTTCTTCAGCGCCGGGAAAAGCTTCCGAATGCTGACCATGAGTGTGGGCTCATGGTATTTTGCTTGGAGCCTTCTCTTCCTCTGCCTCAACATCTGGAGTATCTGGCCATGATATTGAGTCAACCGCCTTACCACGTTGGAAACCCCGCTTCTCGTCCGTCCAGCGAGGTTAAGCAACGTCGGTACTTGGATGGGTGACCACCTGGGGACGCCAGATTCTGTTACCACATCCTCCGAGCCTTCCTTTCGGTTGACTGTGGCAAGACTGAGGAGAGTCGCAGTACCTGTTCTCAGTCAAGCAGAGTTTTCAGCCCTACCTTGGAACGTTTCCTAGTTCTTCTTTCCTCATTGACCCGTTTATAGTCCGAACGGTCGCCTCAGGATAAGTTCCATGTGGGGCGATCCAAGTTCCGGTGGCTTCAGGCAATGTTTAACCGGACTCCCTGGCCCTATGGGACCAGCGGAACTATTAAACCTGCAATGGGTGTTGACCTATGGAGCCTCTTGATGTGGATATTCTCGTCCTTTCCCCACATTCTTGATGCGGTTCTCGGACTCGTCAAAGGAAAGGGGGGGGGGGGGCATGTTCCGGTCCAGGCCTATGGTCAAGACCTGAAGGATACCTCTCCATCATTCAGGCAGGCTTAAGGGCCTTAGTCTGGCCCCTCTTCAGATCCTACCGCTCCTGCCAAGTCGCCCCGTTGCGTGTCGACTTCATGCTAACCAGCAGGGGACGCATTTTCACACCTTCACATCTTGCAGTAGAGATACCGGGATGATTGAGATTCTCTCAATTCCACCATCGGCTCTCTCATTCCAGGCAGGGGAATGTTTCTCTCAGACTATCCGAGCAGAGCCTCATAGAGAGTGTACCTAAGGGTCTTTGACCTTGGGTAACCAGCAAGTGCTGGTCTGGGGGACCTGATCGCGACAGCTTGGAACCTCAAGCTTCCGCTAGTTTTCCCCCCAGTCTCAGACCCCGAGACTCTGGCAAGATGCATTCCGGTGATGGTGGGACAACTTCGACGCCTGCGTCTTCCCTCCTTTTTGTCTGCGGACAATGGGTCTCAACAAAACCAGGTTTTCTGTCAACCTTTCAATGGGAGAGCTCCACTGGGACTATGCGCAGAACGGTTTCTGGACCCTCTGCTTCCCCTGACGGAACTCCCGGGAGAGCTTCTCCCACGGCGCAGACTACTCAAGCAACCACACTGCGACATCTCTCCCGAACCGGGACGTCGCTTCGGCTTCATGCCTGGAGACACTACGCTTCCTCCTCTAGAAGAGACAACCCGCTACAGTCGCGGTACGGAGGTCGCGTCATCTGCGATAGTCATCCACAGGGGTCTCCCAGGCAAAGTGAAGAGTCTAAGGTGGTTGGTGCCGTGGGAGATATACCTCTTCCCGTGAGGCCTCTTCTCCAGCAATAACGGTCTTATTGCCTTTCGGCGGGAGGAAACTCCTTTCCGCTCTTGGCAATGAAGCCTGTCGCTCAGCCTTTCCCTGACCTTCAGGCTTAAAGGAATAATTTTTTCCTGCCCGCTGGATCTATCCTCGCTCATGCGAAGCTACGATCGTCCCTGCCCTAGTCGGAGGAAGACCTCCAACTTGGAGCATGGCTTGGACTTTTAGTCCTTTAAGAGATCTTCTCAAGACCCTTTTATGACAGGCCTCGGATTGTATTCCGCCTTGGGTCTTCTGCTCACTCTGGCCACGGCCAGTGTGTAAGCAATCTTCTTGGTCTCTTACTACTCCCCCCCCTTTCTAAGGAAGAGGGGAAGGCAACATTCAGGCTCGCTCCTGAGTTGTTGGCTAGACTCAGAATCTGAGGGTCCCGACCCTTCGGTCCGATTCATTCAAGATTTTGAGTCTCCATTCTGTGTCTGATGTCCCAAGACCTTCTCTTTCTTGCCAGTACAGGAATCGAGAGGTTAGCGCTGGGAACAGCTGCAGTTTGGCCTCAGTTGCAGCCGATTTGGGAACACAAGGAGGACATGGGGGGAGAGTCACCAGTATACCTCTTCAGCCCGGACTCAAGGACATTCATCTCGACCTGTCTTCAGACCCTCCCCCGTCACGTCGCCCTACAGCACGATGTTGGATACATCGCAACGTCCCTCGCCTTCGAGTAATACTACTCTGTGATGCAGGTGCTACAAGCTGGAGTCTGGAAGCGTCTGATGACCTTCGCAGCCCGCTTCCTGCAGGGCGTGACCCACAGGAGTCTCGATACGTTTTCTATCGCTCTGTGGTGGCTACACAACAGCTGGTCTAACCTCAGGCTCCTTTTTGGACAGGTAGCAGAAGGTTGAGGGCATTGTTATCAGGTTTTAGTCTGCATGAACGAAAGAAGTATGTCTGGCCCTTACTTCTTTCTTCATCATCCCCTCTACGGGGAAGCAGCATCCTGGTCTCTGCATAGCTGACCTCGAACCTCTGCAGGTAAACCATGCTTCCTTGTGTTCCGAGTATTGAGTCAATACTGTCGCGTCCCCCATACCCTGACGAGGTGGTATTGGGAACGTCCTAACCCAGAGTTCCTTCTGGAACTCCAGGTCAACTGCCTAGGACGGGTCACACTTCTTCCTTCACACACAAGCTTACGTAGGCCACATGGTTCCTTGCGGTGCAAGGAACTTGTGAGGTGCAGGGACTCCTTTTCTCGAGTGCGACTCACTCGGATTCTGAGTCCCCGGGTAAAGCCAAAGCCAGTATGGCTGGGGACTTTCCACCCTTCCTAAGGGATAAGTCACCCTTTGTAAATAGCGTGGTTTGTATTTCGGTTACGGAACAAATGACAAATTCGAAGATAATTTGTATTTTTCCTAACCATACAAACCTTAGCTATTTACACATATTTGCCCGCCAGCCCTGTCCCCCAAGACAAGTCCTACCTCTAAGTGAAAGTGAGTATTCACCTGTGTGTGAGGGGGAGGAGGGGTAGCTAGCTACCACTCCCCTACCCCCCCGCTAACTAGCGCGGGGGTAATACACCCTCGTTAAATTCTAATGGCTCGCCATTTCAGCTACGCTAAAAGTAATAACCCTTTGTAAATAGCTAAGGTTTGTATGGTTAGGAAAAATACAAATTATCTTCGAATTTGTCATGTTGAATAAATAGGTAAATATGGTGTCACTACTTCGCGGATTTTCACCTATCGCGGCCGCGACTGGAACCTATCTACCGCGATAAACGAGGGTTCACTGTATACAAATGCATGTGATTCTGCTCAAAAAAGACCGAAGTGAGAAATGCACACGCGAAGAGAGACAATGCGAGACTGAGTTCGAGTCAGTGTGGGAGGGGATTTTGTACTGGATGGGAAGGGAAGTGACGCGATGCAAGCTGGGTGCAGAGGAGCGTGGGCTGTTTGGAGTTGTCGCGGTTTGAGAGTACTTCTCGCAAACCCGCGAATTTGTGATTTTTTCTTTATTAGGTTATATGGTTCTCTGTGTGGCAAACAAGCAAAATCGCAAAGAAAGTTTATTGAACTGTGCCATTGTACTGTATTTTATCTCTCTCTCTCTCTCTCTCTCTCTCTCTCTCTCTCTCTCTCTCTCTCTCTCTCTCTCTCTCTCTCTTACTTTTGTTGTACCTTGAATTATATTTAAATGTACTTTACAGTAATTTACAGTACTTTACAGTATTTAACAGTACTGTACGATACAGTATTCAACAGTACTGTACTTTATAGTACTTAACAGTAATATACTATACTGTTCTGTACTGTACTCTGTACAGTATTGTACTTGACATGAATACATATTAATGAAGGTGTCTGGTTTTTATAACATGATTGCAGGTTTTATGTACCTACATAAATACATTTTCATGTTTAAGAAATGTATAGGTAACTTTTTAGGGCCAAAATCTGATCTACTTCGAAAATCGCCTTGGAACGAAGTGACAACATAGGGCATGGTATGACTACTTTATGCAGCGCTGGCCTGTTTTGAAGGGTGCCATCATTAATTCCCTCTTCTCAAGTCTCTTCTGCTTTTTCAATGATTAAAATGGAGAGATATTAAATTCAGAGGGCTGATAGATAGTGATGGCATTGCTTCACTTATACTGTTACAGAACACCGGGTGTGTTTGAGTATTCCATGCATTGGCGGGGGGTTTGAATGGTACCGCCATCCTTTCCCTGTCTGTGCTGTCTCTTCCTGAGAGACTTGTCCCCTGGGAAGAAACATCAGTACCCACTGCTCCTGCTCACCTTGTCTCATATGCAGTCTTCATTCCTGGAGGGAAAATAGGTCCAATCTGGGTTTCCCATACACTGGAATCTGTTGATTATAATTAGCGTTTAAGTCATAGTGCTCCTGTCACATACGTTCAGTGCTACACGGGGCGTAACAAGTTTCCATAAGACCACAGAGCTTTCCACCACTCAAAGCACAATCTTCGGCATGACGATCCTTATGTGGTAGCCTATTTGAAATGTCTCTGCCTGGTAATCTGCTGCCCTGGGATTCAAGACCCGCTCGAGCTCGGTAGTTTCTTGTAGTGTCTGCAACGTCACTTTCCTTGTGACCTTGGGGAGCCTGTAGGTTTATCTGCCGAGTCTCCGTCACCTTGGTTCAGGATCTAGAACCCAGCTGCTCGCAACGTCAAGTCCTCCTTCATCTCATCCCTTGAAAATATGGCTAGCAGGAACAAGGATGCCTTGCCTTCCATCATTAGAGGGAACTATGACTACTCCAACAGCAATAGAAGGAATAAGAGAGGAGATTTTAGAACTTTTCTTTTCTGACTTCGTGTGACCATTAGACTTATTGGTCCTGTGAGCGAGGAGATGAAAGGACCATCCGGGAACTGAGCAGAAGTTAAACATGTAGTTTTGGATTTTTCCAGCTCTCGGGAAGGACCTGTCAGGGACATAGTTCTTGAAGACAAGAGTATGGTATTGACAGACCATCTTTTCCGCCCATTACCTACGGGATTGTACCCATGGGTCTCTGGTTATCTGTAGTCTTGGCTCGATGGTAGTTACTTGACAGATGGCCTAAGATAGCGGTCATGATTTAAGTCTAGAATGAGAAGGTAAAAGGACTGTAGAACACTGCACCACCAGTGCAGCTACGTTCTGAATATCGGCGTTTACTAAGGGTGAAGTCAAACACTCTTCCTCTATGGTGTTCATATATTCCATCAAAAGCAGCGAGGTTTGACGCTGCAAACAAAAGCAGCAATAAATATACAAAAAAATAATGTAAATATTCATGTAAAACAATATATATACTGTAAATATCATGTAAATACAAAATAATGTAAATGATGTAAAATACAATACAGTAATTCCACAGGTAAGGTTCACTTAACATAGAAAATAAACTTACATTTTCCAGACGCCGATTCTAATGCTAAAATTCTCAGATAACCACTGGTACAAGTTGCTGTACCACCAGATGCATTCAGCCTCCTAGCTAACAGCAACACTGGTCACTTAATACTATGATGAGTACACTGGGCAGCTCAGCACACCACAAATACTGCAGAACCACAGCATGCAGAAATTCCATGTGCTTTCCAGAGCCTGCCCACGCTGAACTGAACAAAGGCGCCAAGGCGGGCATAAATCGCGGCCTTTTGGGCAGATGCCAACAATAACAGTACAATATTTTTCAGTACCAACTCAATACTTCTTTTTCATATAAAAAAGTAAACAAAATATGTATACAGTTTTCCATTCAATAGAAATATTCAATTCAAAATAGTGCACATAAGTATATAATTAAATACAAAACAAACATCAGGCAATCCCGACGCTCGCTTATCTCCTCATCCTTATCATCAACAAAGAAAACGTGTAGCGTCAACTTAACTAAAAACGTAAAACGCTGTGGCATATCCTACACCGCCCCCTATTTTGTAGTATACAAAATACACTGCAAATATGCCACATACACAGCACGCCATATGAGCAGCGCACGGCGTTCACTCTTTTTCCAATGGCACTCCACTGTCATCACACTCCGTTTCAAGGAGAAGGCACATTTTCTGCACTGGACGTAAGTACAACCCACACTCGGTCTTAATCTTGGCTTGTCTAACTCGGTTGTCAGAGTCTCGAGTCACTTCCAAGACTCGCCCCAAAGGCCACGAGCCTCTGGGGAGACGTTCGTCGGTAGTTAGCACGATGTCGCCAACTTGGATGTCTCGCCGTTGGACGGTCCACTTCTGTCTTTCTTGAAGCAATGGAAGGTACTCCCTCAGCCATCGCTTCCAGAATTGGTCGGCAAGATATTGCGCTTGACACCAGCGGCGCCTAACATACAAGTCCTTCTGGTCAGTCTTCGTTACTGGGAGCACTGCACTCTTCAGAGTCAACAGCATACTAGGCTTCAATGGCAGTGGACAGTCTGGGTCGTCGTTTACCTTGGTTAGGGGTCTTCCATTTACCAAAGACTCTGCTTCGCAGAACAGTGTCGATAGTGTGTCGTCAGTGGTGACCTGCTGCAGGCAGGTTGCACTGAGAGCTCTTCTCACTGAGCGTATGAGGCGTTCCCAGACTTCTCCGAAGTGTGACGCATATGGCGGGTTGAAACGCCACTCGATGCCCTTAGCTGCTAGGGTTTGGGCAATTTCCTCTTCCTTGAAGTCTTGAAGAGCTTCCTTCAGCTCTCGGTCAGCTGCGACGAGGTTGGTACCGTTGTCTGACCATATTCTCTTGACAGCTCCTCGCCTGGCCGTAAATCTTCTCACTGCATTCACAAAGGAGTCTTGATCCATCGAGCTGAGAACCTCCAGATGAATCGCTCGCACTGTCAGGCAGGTAAAAATGGCTCCCCAGCGCTTCACTGTAGAGCGCCCTTGCTTCACAAAGAAGGGACCGAAGCAGTCTGCCCCTGTATTGGTGAAGGGAGGATCCCCCGGACAGATCCGGTCAGAGGGCAAGTCGGCCATCACTTGATTCACTGGCCGACAACTGAGTCTTCTACAGATGACACAGTCACGTATCACTGATCTAACTACTGAATTTCCATGAACGATCCAGTAGTTTTTTCTTAGTTCAGCCATAAGATGGTTCTGCCCACAATGGCTGTTTGTTTCATGGGTCCATCGCACCATCTTCCTCTCAACTGGCGACTTGGATGGAAGAATGATGGGGTGCTTGCAGCTATCACTGATGGTGGCTTCACAGAGTCTTCCACCAACCTTCAGCAAGCCTTCTTGTAGAAATGGTCGCAACTTGCAAATCTTGCTGGATTTCTTCACCTTGGAATCCTTCTTGGAGAGTGATTTGATCTCACTCCCATACTCTTGAGCTTGAATATTCTTCCATATTATGGTTGTTGCACAATTCATCTCGTTTGCAGATAACACCTCTGATCCACTCTTGGTTCCTAATCGCCTCAGTCGAGCGATGATTCGCACTATCTTGGTCCATGAAGAGAACTTGGCAGCAATCTTCTCCACTAGGATTGGTTCCGGCACCACCATGCTGAAGATGGGTGCAGACTGCTTAACTTCTGGATCTCCATCTAGTTCTGCTCTCTTAACATCGTCAGGAAGAGCTGGCCAACTGTCCTGCTCTTGACACAGGAACTCTGGTCCTGTCAGCCACAGCGACGACTCCAGCAAGCTGTCCACATCAAGGCCCCGAGAGGCCAGGTCTGCAGGGTTCGCAGAGGTGTTCACATACCTCCAAGCGGTGATGTCACTGAGGTCGCGGATGAGGTTCACACGGTTGTTTACAAACGTGTGGTATCTTGCAGACAGGTTACGGATGTACTTCAGGACAGACGTGCTGTCGGTCCAGAACACTGAGTCACACAACTCCAAATCGAGTTCTGACCTGATCTTGCAATCAAGTTGAGCTGCCACAGCAGCAGCAGTCAATTCCATTCGTGGAATACTCGGTCTCTTGAGGGGAGCTACACGAGCTCGACCCATAACCAGTGTACTGTTCACTTGGTTATTCTTGCTTACCGTGCGCAGATACGTGGCCATACCATATCCTGCCTGGCTTGCGTCCGCAAAATGGTGAAGTTGGTACGATGATACCTCCCCAAAGTATGGAGGCACCAGGCTTCTTCTGATCTTGAAGTCTCCTAGACACTGAAGCTGGGAAGTCCATCTGCTCCAACGATTTGCTTCGTCGTTGTTCATTTCTTCATCCCAAGGTAAGTTGCTACGACACAGTTCTTGTAGTAACATCTTCCCTTTCAGGGTGAAAGGTGCGACAAAACCAAGTGGATCATACAAGGAAGCCACTACAGAGAGAACTCCTCTTCGTGTCCTAGGCTTCTCCTTCAGGTTGATCTTGAAGGTGAACTCATCACTGCTCATGTCCCAGTGGATACCCAAAGCGCGCTCCGTAGGCAGCTCGTCCTTACTGAGGTCCAATGTAGCCACTGATTTATCTCTCTCCCCTTCAGGCACGGCAGCGAGAATGCACTTGTTGCTAGATGTCCACTGGTTCAGCCGGAATCCTCCATCAGCACAGAGTCCAATGAGGTCTTTTGTCAATTGGATACAGTCTTCCTCGCTGTCCATTGACTTCAACAAGTTGTCAACGTAGAAGTTGCGTCGTACGGCATGGCAAGCGTCTTCACCATACTTGTCACCATAGTCCAGTGCTGCCTGTCTGAGGCAGAAGTTGACTACACTTGGGGACGATCGCGCTCCAAACACATGTGAAGTCATCCTGAACTCTTGAATAGCTTGATTGGTGTCTCCACCTGGCCACCACAGGAAGCGTAAAGAGTCCCTCTCGTCTTCTGGCACCTTGACTTGATGGAACATTTCTTGTATGTCCGCAGTAACAGCATGTTGTCCTTCCCTGAAGCGCAACAGCACTCCAGCAAGACTACTTGTGAGATCTGGTCCTTGCATGAGGTGGTCATTGAGTGAGGTCCCAGCATGCTTAGCCTTAAGGTCGAAGACAACCCTAAGCTTGTCCTTGGTAGGGTGTTTGACCCCATGGTGCGCCATGTAGTTCACACGGCCATCACTGCGATTCAGCTTGTCGACTGGGACAAGCTCAGCGTACCCTTTCAAAAGGTACTTCTCTACTTGTTCGACGTATTTAGTCTTGTACGTTTCATTTGCCTCAAATTTCTTCTTTAAGGAGTGAGCCCTACGTTCTGCCATGGCACGGTTATTAGGTAGAGGCTCAGTGTCACTAAAGGGTAAGCAAGCAACATACTTGCCATCTGTCTGGACAACAGTTTCGTCCAGCAAAGACAGGAATCTCTTGTCTTCAAAAGAATCTTCTATCTTTGAGAGTGTCTCTTTCTCCCAAAAGTCTTGGTTGAAGTTGCGTTGCAGAAGTTCTGTTGTATCATCCACAGTGCACACATGGAACAGAAGGGCAGGACCTGAAGGCGATCTAGGTCCTGTTGGGCCGAAAACAACCCACCCTAGCTTGGTCAGGTATGCAGATGGCTCGTCCTTAAGCCCATGTCGCTGGTCTAGAATCACTCTGTTCAATGTCGTGTCTAGCCCAATGATCAGCTCTACTTGACGATGATCTTCAGGTAGACTCTCTACTTCCAGGTCACTCAGATGTGGCCACTTGGTCAGACATTCTTGACGCATGGCATGGTCCATAGACACATTGATCTTGTCAGCCACGAACACGTCGGTCACATGCTCTCCTTCATCAGTATTAATATTACCAATGTGTAGGGACAGAACTTCCTTACAAGTGAAAGTCCCTGCTTCAGTTGCCATGATCTGGTTACATGGTCTTCCTTTGAGACCCATTCGGTCTATCAGGCTTCTTGCTGCCAATGTTGGGGCAGCTCCACTGTCGATGAATCCATAGGTTGCATGGATGCCATTTACGAGAACAGGTAAGATCTTCAGCATTGTTCTTCCCTTAGGTAACTGGCTTGCACACACTGAGAACATAGGTTGCACATTTGGGGCTGCAGCACTCTTGCCAGCTGTAGCAGTCGCGCCACCTTCTGTAGCACCAACTGCCTTCTCACCGCCCCCGATAGCACTTTTGCCTCCCACATGGGCCGCACCTGTATTGCTTGCAGTCTTAGGTGGACTATGCAGCATGGTATGGTGCTTGTGAGATCCACACCTTTCACAGATGGATGCATCTTCACATTTTGCATATGAATGTTCACCATTAAGACACCTGAAGCAGTATCTTGCCTTCTTTATCACCTCCCAGCGATCTGGAAGCTTCAACCTCTCAAATTTGAAGCACTCTTTAAGTTCATGGTCCTCCTTAGTGCAGAAGGGACACCATTTCCCTCTAGCTGGTGAAGCCGTGTGGTGCACAGGTAAGGTCTTAGGCCTGACAGGCTTGGATGGCTTCTCAGTAGGCTTCGGGATACGACGGTCGCACTCATAATAAGCGAGATGCTTGGCAATACATGCCTGTTTCTCAATGTACTCTATTAGAGCTGGAAGCTTGAACTTATGTTCCTCGCATTTCGCTACCCTTCTCACTCTCAGTTGGTATGGGAGCTTTTCAACAATCTTCTTCATTGTTTCTTGAAGCTCTATTCGATGGTAGTTATTACCAAGTGCTGCCTTAACTGTCTTCAAACATGCAGCATAATTTTCCAGGCCATCAATATCACCTGCATTAATCTCCTTCCAATCAAATAGCTTCTTGACATAAGCATCTGACAGGTCATTGTCATTCTTGTATTTACGACACAATATCTCCCATGCACAATCATACCCAATGTCAGTGGGTAGATGGAAACAGTTCTCAATCAGGTTCTTGGGAGTACCATCTAAACAGTTGTATAGGTGAGTTAGCCTTCGTGCAGGGTCGTCGGTATTACACTCCACAATCCAGGTGAAAGAATTCTTAAACATGGAGAATTTGGTTAAGTCTCCGCTGAAACGCTCCAGCTTCATCTGTGGCAGCTGCATTCGTCGTGTTAGTTCTTGCTGACTAGCTAGTGTACAATCAAGAGCCTTTACTATTTCAGAAGTTTGCAGATCTGCTTGTGACACATCTCGAGTTAAGGGAACACGTCTTGGCACAAAAGGCGTCGCATCTGGGGCCAATGGAGTTGAATGATGTTCAAGACCCTTCAGGTCATACGTCACACTGTGGACGTTCGTAGGATTCACATCTGCTTCATGAACCCTGCTGATTCTCCCACTCTCATAGTGAGAATTTACATCACTTCTCCACTGCTCAATCCCTTTGACATCCAACTGAACTGATGAGTCCCTCTTCTCCCGTTGTGAAGCATTGCTAGCACCGGAACCAGCATATGAAGTTCCAGCTTCAGACAGTATTTCATACTCCACCTGTAGTTTATCACAGTGCAACTTGAGGCCGTTAATCTCTTCTTGGCTCTTGCGTTTAGCTGCAATTGCTTTGGCTTGCATTTCAATTTCAAGTGTTTTGGCTTGCATTTCGGCTTCAGCTGCAAGTGCTTTGGCTTGCATTTCCAAAGCCAATTCCTCTTCTTCTAGCTGTTTTGCTTCCTCCGCTTGCTTAAGCTTTGCTTGCGCCTCAAGCAAGCGCACACGCAGTGCCGACTGGCTGGTCTTTGCTGAAGCTCTTGAAATGGACGACATGGTGACAGATGATAGAGGCCACAACAGACGATCCTTGCAGACACAAGGCTGACGAAGTCCACTTGTCCCACGCTGGCGTTACTTGACCCAGGCTGGAGTATTCGTCAAACTGTAGAACACTGCACCACCAGTGCAGCTACGTTCTGAATATCGGCGTTTACTAAGGGTGAAGTCAAACACTCTTCCTCTATGGTGTTCATATATTCCATCAAAAGCAGCGAGGTTTGACGCTGCAAACAAAAGCAGCAATAAATATACAAAAAAATAATGTAAATATTCATGTAAAACAATATATATACTGTAAATATCATGTAAATACAAAATAATGTAAATGATGTAAAATACAATACAGTAATTCCACAGGTAAGGTTCACTTAACATAGAAAATAAACTTACATTTTCCAGACGCCGATTCTAATGCTAAAATTCTCAGATAACCACTGGTACAAGTTGCTGTACCACCAGATGCATTCAGCCTCCTAGCTAACAGCAACACTGGTCACTTAATACTATGATGAGTACACTGGGCAGCTCAGCACACCACAAATACTGCAGAACCACAGCATGCAGAAATTCCATGTGCTTTCCAGAGCCTGCCCACGCTGAACTGAACAAAGGCGCCAAGGCGGGCATAAATCGCGGCCTTTTGGGCAGATGCCAACAATAACAGTACAATATTTTTCAGTACCAACTCAATACTTCTTTTTCATATAAAAAAGTAAACAAAATATGTATACAGTTTTCCATTCAATAGAAATATTCAATTCAAAATAGTGCACATAAGTATATAATTAAATACAAAACAAACATCAGGCAATCCCGACGCTCGCTTATCTCCTCATCCTTATCATCAACAAAGAAAACGTGTAGCGTCAACTTAACTAAAAACGTAAAACGCTGTGGCATATCCTACAAGGACGGACCCTTCTACCTGGTCTTTCTTCCCCTTCCTGGCTGTGAAGCAGTCACTCGCTTGTTTTCTTGATCGGAATCACACGATCGAGCAACTTTTTTCAACAAATAAGTTTTTAATTGAATTCTCTACCATATCCTTTCAGATGAGCGTAAGAATGGCCAAAAGTATGTGAAAACGTATTTCTCACACTAACCATGGATATAGGTTTTTCCTTGACTATCTACCAGTCCCTGGTAGTGACGTAACCTAACATCTGTTACATCTTCATGCCCAGGTCGTTAGGAGATAGACAGGCGTCGTCACTTTTGCTCCTGTACAGAATAAAAGTGCTTTGACATTTCCATAAAAGTAAACCATTTAGTTAGTTATTTTTCTTAACAATACAGAGTCCTTTGAGTTGTGCTTCTTACTTCAACCATTCTGCAAGCTTTAAGCGGGGTTTACGTGGTCGAATGGTTTGTCGAATCCAGTTGTCAAACCTGCTTGTCAAACCTGCTTGTCAAATGATTCAAAGAGATGTCAGTCACAGATGCACAAGGTTTGTGGACAATGAAGCCCTGCCCACAAAAGTCAGGCAAGAACAGACTTTCTTTGAACCGTTCGACAACAAAATACCCCGTTCACACGTTCGAACATCCCTTCAAACACTTGTCTGTTGAGCCGCATTTGACGAACCGTTCGACCTTGTAAACCCGCCTTTAGGATGAAGATCACATGTTGGGTAGGCAGCAACCACCATCACCTCGTTAAAAGTTTTAACAGCTGTATCCAGGTTTGCCACAGGCATACTGCTATTGAAGAACCCTGGTTTCTTTGGTTTCTTTAGTTAGGGATAATACAAACTTCTTTTAAATTTCTGATATATTAATGGTAAAACTACATTTAGAGGTGCTATGAGGAAGTTTGTATTTCAAAGACCAAGAAATGGAGCTGTTCCTACTGTTTCTGAACGCAACGGCACTTTCATTCGACCTATAATTGGAGTATGACTTCTTTGAAACTGGAACTCAAGTTTAAATTTTGAAATAGGTTGTAGATCTTCCTTCTTTTATGCCTCATCTTTGTTTGAGTCTTCACTGCAACTTCTAGAAGAAGAATGAGAAGACGTTTTCAAAGAAATCCAAGAGGTCTGATAGATAGGAGTTGCATACATGTGACTCCTACTGTTTCTCTCCCCCACAGAGTGCAGTATCGGTGAACTCCCTTCTTGAGTGAGTGTTGAGAGTTGGGCCATAATGGGAAGAAACATCGGTAACGAGTTCGCCTAGCATTCTCACGGCAGCAGGTCGATCCCAGCCTGGAACCGTTTACTGGGGAGGTAACTGCTGTGGTTGGGCATCATAGTTGGGGTTGGGCTTGCCCAGCTGACGTTCTAGTGAGCATCTATTTTTGGTGAAACTGGAAGTGAAACCAGACACCTTTAACCTTTAACACAACATTAGGGAGGTGTAGTTACATGTTATAGGTGTTCACACATCATTTACTTGTGCTTAGTCTTGTATAGTGAGGAGTAAATGCCGAAATATGTCCCCTAGAAGGAGGAAACAGACATTCGCTACTCTTGTGTGAGCTGACTACACTCGCTGCTGGTTGGGTTGCAGGCTCCTGTACTTCTTTCTTCTTTCCTGGACTATTTTTCTCTTCCTTTGGCATATATATATATATATATATATATATATATATATATATATATATATATATATATATATATATATATATATATATATATATGCGCCTTTGTACAGTTTAATACACGCGCAGCTGCTTCTAAAATCCTCTTATTATTACTGACATTCTGAGATTATCCCAATCACATTTTCCAAGGCTACCATTAGTTTTTTTTTTTTTTTTTTTTTTTTTTTTTTTTTTTTTTTTTGCCTCTTCGTCCATGATCCGTGGTTATGCAAAAATGATCCAATATCGACTGGTTGTTATTTCGTCTTATATGAGATATTTATCTTCTTGTCATGGCACCGTTTAGTAATCTTGAGTTTCTGTTAATATCCGGGATCGACATTCCATCACGTTCGCCTCTCAACCTCTCTCGACAATTATCTGACTTAATCTACTTGCTTTGTTATTGCCTCTCTCTCTCTCTCTCTCTCTCTCTCTCTCTCTCTCTCTCTCTCTCTCTCTCTCTCTCTCTCTCTCTCCTGGATCTTCTGGACCGTTTTTGGTATATTTCAGTTTCAACTCTCTCTCTCTCTCTCTCTCTCTCTCTCTCTCTCTCTCTCTCTCTCTCTCTCTCTCTCTCTCTCTCTCTGTCTCCTGGATCTTCTGGACCGTTTTTGGTATATTTCAGTTTCAACTCTCTCTCTCTCTCTCTCTCTCTCTCTCTCTCTCTCTCTCTCTCTCTCTCTCTCTCTCTCTCTCTCTCTCTCTCTTCCTTTATAAGACAAACCCCCGAGCAAAATATCAACAGATAGAAAAAAAAACGAATTTCCCCAATGCAGAAAATTCGCTTCTTCTTCTTCTTCTTCTTCTTTTTCTTCTTCTTCTTCGACCTGATCATCAAGTGTGCCAAATGTTCCACAGACTTGATCACACCATCTATTACAAGGACGTGATCCATCTGGATAAAATTGTCTTTTTGATTCTACACCTCTGACTGAGGAGACCTCGGCTCTCTCATGCAGCTTCTTCTTCAACTTGAGATTTAGCTCCCTATCACTGGCAGAGGTTAATGCACTTTCTTACCTCCCATGAGCTGCTGTCTTATGTCTGGAATTCGACCTTCTGTCCTTGTTTTATGTCTGAAATTCGACCTTATGTTCTTGTTTTATGTCTGAAATTAGACTTTTTCTCTTCTGTTTTATGTCTGAAATTAGACTTTTTCTCTTCTGTTTTATGTCTGAAATTCGACCTTCCGTGCTTTTTTATGTCTTAGATTAGGCTTTTTCTAGCATGTTTTATGTCTGCAATTGGACCTGTGCTTGTTTTATGTCTGAAATTAGACTTTTTCGATTCTGTTTTTGTCTGAAATTTGACTTTCTGTCCTTGTTTTGTCTGAAATTAGACTTTTTCTGGCCTGTTTTATGTCTTAAACTCAATCTTCTGACCTTGTTTTATGTCTGAAATTGGACTTTTTCTGGCATGTTTTATGTCTGAAAATTGGA
>NC_090727.1:71870736-71905736 GCF_036898095.1 Palaemon carinicauda | reverse complement strand
CCTAGACTAAGTTATGAAGATAGTGGCATTATTATTATACAATACTTTTGACTAGTGATGCAAATGTTTTCGCCTTCAGGGACCATATAGGGGATAGGCTAGTCAGTGATTCTTACTAGCCTAACCTAACCTTAGGACCCCTATATGCTTCCTTCATCCCCTGCCTTGGCATTCCCTCTAATTAGCCTTGATCCCTTTTCTGAGTAAAGGGATTCATTGTCTAATAGAGTATTATATCGCCTCTCAGTCCTCCCTAAAGGAATGAACCCCCTTTAGGATTGCGTCTGAGAGTGAGGTTAGGCTAGCCTACCTCTATGGCTAGGATAGTCTGCGACTTTCCTGCGATAGCGATACGTCTTCTTCCCTGCCTAGTTCGGGACTTTTAGCCCTGATCTAGGTCGGGTTAGGAAGGTTTCTCTGTTCCTTGCTGAAACTGTACTCTTGCACCGTTTTAGCCGATCAGCCTAATCTTAGGTTAGGGAGTGTCCTCCCTTCCCTTTGTGGCCGCTCTGGTACAGAAACCCTTCCTGGGAAGACCCCTCTCTTCTCCCTCCCCACCTATCTCTTGTATAGCCTAGCCTATGCTTAGGTTAGTTTATACTTATCTGTCCCCTGTCCTACAACTCCTCCTTAGGGTGGATGAGTAGGGCTACCCGAGCTTCCTTGTGCAGTCCGCTCTGGTACATATACCTTCATAGTGTCCTATAAGGTTAGTTCCTAGTGTAACTCTGCATAAGGGAGTCTCCCCCCCCCCCATCTTGGGTGTTCCCTAGTCCTCCCTTGGGCTACCTGCTCCCGGTCCCTAGTGACCCCTGCATATGGATGATAGAGCCTGTCTCTATCATGGGTACTCCCCCTCAGGGAGGGGGAGGGATGCCTGGAACCCTGAAGGTACTTCCTGCATCCTTCCCCCCTCCCCCCTGTCTCTCTATCTATCTGGGTGCCGGTCTCTTGCCGCCTCTTATGCCGGCAATACCTGCCTCTTGGTGACTTCCCTACCCTTGCCGCCAGCCCCCCGTGTTCCGAGGGACTGCCGGCTGCCGCCGGCTACTACCCGGCGGCTCTCCTGCTCCTATCTAATCGTCCGCTTGCCGGTCGATCTCCGGAGTGCCGGCATATACTGCCGGCAACCCGATACTACCTGTACCATCCTTACCCCAGTCACCAATCCGGCATCCTCCGGCTGCCGGAGCCGCCGCTCCCTGCCGGCGTGCCGCCGTTGTGCCGGCGGCCGCCATCCTGGTATCTAACTGACTTTTGAAAATTGTCTGTTCTAATGCCAGAATCTATGCTGGAGCGGGCTCCGGCGTGCCGGCGGCTTGCCGGATACCCCGGAGGCGTCAAGAATACTTGCACCCCCTCTCTGTAGCTATCATAAGACTAAGATAGCCCTACCTGGCAAATAGATAAGCTGCTTTGCTTCTAAGATCAGTACCTAGTACTGCTCTATTAGTGATCATGCTGTCTCTTTGCATTCTTCTATTTCCAGCATGCTATGTGCATCTTAGCACGGCTGGTTGCCAGAAGCAGTTACCCTTAATGAGACCTTCTGGCTCTTATCTGGGAACCGAATGAATTCGATCCCAACCTTGTCCTTGGCTTTCCATGGAGTTCCAATATAATGGGAATCCTAGGAAACTGTATCCAATGATCTCGGTCATTTGGATCATCCCAGGACCAAGCCTTTGGTAACCAGCCGGGCGAGATGCATGGAGCGTGTTCTCCTTTACTGTTTCACTCTCTATGCATCACACCTTATAAGTTAAAATTAATGATTAATATTAACTTAATTTAAGAGCCATTCCTATGACTCCCCCATACTCATTTTCTCTTTCTTCCACAGGAGGAGCAGATGAAATGCGATTTCGCATACTGTGCCGTGAAACGCTCCCAGTTTTACGGACATACGGCGTGTAGGACTCACGCCCCTTGCTCAGACAAGAGAGGGGATTGGAAATTCTGGAATCCACTGGATTGTACGGTCTGCCAGGCCTACCTAGTTGAGGCCTTCCATAACCCTCCCTCAGCGGAGGTTAGAGACGTGGCTCGTGAGAAACTGCGCAAGTGGGTGCGTGGTTTTCAGAGGAATGCCACTGGACCGTACCTGGCCACTGAAGAACTGAGGTCCCTGCTGTTCCCTAAGGCCTCCCCTGATTCAGTGGTTCCAAAGGAAGCAATCCCAACTGTCCAAATTACGGTGGAACCTGATGTGGTCATGGCTCAGTCCATGCACGAGTGTCGCCTAGATTCCGAAGAGGATGAACAGATCTCTGACGTCTCGGAAGACACGGAGAAGACGCTTATGGCTCAAGGAGCCGAAGAGGAAGAAGACAAGGTGGAATACACCGAGTCGGAGCTTGGAGCTCCTCCCCCATCCATCCCTCCGCCTACTCCTACACCGACGGATGTGTCCATTCCGTCTACCTCCTCGACCCCGGATCCCTCTTCGTCTACCCAAGAACTGATCCGGCTGATTAGAGCTGTCATGGACGACAGACTGAAGGAGAACCAGGAGTCCATCAGGTCAATGATTGGATCCAGAGAACCGAAGAAGATTTCGGTTAAGGATCTCCCAGCTTGCTCTCATGCCAACCCGTGGAGGTATGCAGAGCATATGGTTATTGCGACCGGCAGGATCTTCGTTAGTGACAAGATTGGCACGGTCCCGTTGGAAGATGTGGAATTCTTCCCAAGCTTCGAGGCCTACCCGGACTGTTACGTCCGGCTTCGTTCTGAACCTGCCTCGAAGGAGGAGACCGAACCTAAGGAAGAGATAGTGTTCGATCTCGCTAAGGCCCAGGCTATGTTAGCCTCCGCATTTAAGAGCAGGGGCTTTACCTGCTCTAAGCTTCCTGCCTTGAGCAAGAAGCATCCTACTTATGTCGCTCCCGACACTGCGGTTCTTCCATTTTTGGAAAAGGCCTTGGCTGCATGCCTTAAGGCGGCGGAAGAAGGGAAACCCTGCCCTGCACTGGAGGAGTGCAGACCCTTCTCCATCGTAACGCCCCCTGACACTAGACAATGGAAAGATGTCCAACATACTTTCGTTGTGGGTAGGCTTGATCCTGACGTTGCCGGACGTCAGTTTAATGAAGACCTCCCTAAGCTCAATGATCACCTCCTTCGCCGGGAACAAGACACGAAGGAGAGGCTTGCAGCGTCTCTTTCTCATCAAGTCCAACTTGAAGTTATGGCCTGTGACACAGCAGTACCAGATCACTACATGGTACTGGCCAAATCCCACTTACTGACGGTAATGAAGGACTTGTACCATTTCATAAAGGCTCGTAGAGCCTGTCGTGAATTCGTGTTTGTCGGTGCCACCGTGAAACACGAACCCCGGAGGCTGATTTCCTCCAACATCTGGGGAAAGCACCTGTTTCCTTCGGACCTTGTCAAGGAAATAACGGACAGAGCCGCCACGGAGAATAGGAACCTTCTCCACAAGTGGGGCATGTCCAGGAAAAGGAAAACCTCTCAGGACGATGGACCTCAGCCTAAGAGGAAACCTCAGAAACCGAAACCCCAGCAACGTCAACAAAGACGTCAGTTTCCGGGACCCGCTACCTCCCAAGTGGTTGCCCAACCACAACAGACCTTTCAATTGGTCCCCCAACCGGTGTTGTCACAGTCACCGGTCTTCACCCCTGCCTTCGAACAGCCAACCACTACCTTTCATGCCAGAGGTAGAGGCTTGTCCAGGGGTGCAAGCAGAGACGCCTCTCGTCGTCCCTCCAGAGGTAGAGGAGGAAAGGGAGCTAGCGGCCGAGGCAACAAGTCCTCGGGACACCAGAAGCAATGAAGTGCTTCCGGTGGGAGGAAGACTCCGCCAATTCCAGGATCGTTGGACCTTCGATCCTTGGGCACACAGCATCATCAAGAACGGTCTAGGCTGGAGTTGGGTGCATCCACCCCCAATCTTCCAGCGGTTCTTCCAACAATCGACCCCCATTCTGGAAGAATATGTTCTAGACCTCTTGAACAAGAAGGTGATAAGGAAGGTAAAGTCCACCAGGTTCCAAGGGAGACTGTTTTGCGTTCCCAAGAAGGACTCAGACAAGCTCAGAGTCATTCTGGACTTATCCCCCCTCAACAAGTTCATAGAGAACAACAAATTCAAGATGCTGACGCTTCAACAAATAAGGACCCTTCTGCCTCAAGGTTCCTACACGGTCTCTATAGACCTGGCGGATGCCTATTGGCACATTCCAATGAACCATCACGCTTCCTCCTACCTAGGATTTCGACTCCAAAGGAAAAGCTACGCCTTCCGGGCCATGCCATTCGGCCTCAATGTGGCCCCTCGGATCTTCACAAAGCTGGCGGATGCCATAGTACAACAGCTCCGCCTAAGAAACGTCCAGGTGATGGCCTACCTCGACGACTGGCTAGTCTGGGCTCCATCGCCCGAAGAGTGTACAAAGTCTTGCGACGAAGTTACCCAGTACCTAGAACACCTGGGATTCAAGATCAACGAGAAGAAATCTCGCCTCTCTCCAGCTCAGAAGTTTCAGTGGCTGGGAATCCACTGGAATCTTCAGTCACACCGCCTTTCCATCCCCCAGAAGAAAAGGAAGGAAATAGCAGGGTCTGTCAAGCGACTACTGAAATCCAAACGCATTTCAAGACGACAGCAGGAACGAGTTCTAGGCTCTCTACAATTCGCCTCAGTGACAAACCCAGTGCTTCGTGCACAGCTAAAGGATGCCGCGGGAGTCTGGAGACGATCGGCATCCATCGCTCGAAGAGACCTCAAGAGACGGCTTCCAGACAGACTTCGACGCCTCCTAAAGCCGTGGTCGGAAGCAATGGCCCTGAAAAGGTCCATTCCTCTCCAACACCCTCCTCCATCACTCAACATCCACACGGATGCCTCACTGGAGGGCTGGGGAGGTCACTCCCACCTGAAACAAGCTCAAGGGACCTGGTCTCCACTATTCAAGACGTTCCACATAAACATCTTGGAGGCCATGGCGGTCCTTCTTACTCTGAAGAAGCTATCCCCGCCGCCCTCGATCCACATCCGTCTAACCCTAGACAACTCGGTGGTAGTTCGTTGTCTCAATCGCCAGGGCTCAAGATCGCCCCAGATAAATCAGGTGCTTCTCCCAATCTTCCGTCTGGCGGAGAAGAAGAAGTGGCACCTGTCTGCAGTTCACCTACAAGGATTCCGCAACGTGACAGCGGATGCTCTATCTCGGACAAACCCGATAGAGTCGGAATGGTCTCTAGACGCAAGATCATTCTCCTTCATCTCTCATCAAGTCCCAGAACTTCAGATAGATCTCTTTGCAACGAGCGACAACAATCAACTTCCTCTGTACGTAGCCCCGTACGAGGACCCCAAAGCAGAAGCGGTGGACGCCATGTCACTGGACTGGAACAGATGGTCCAAGATATACCTGTTCCCTCCCACCAACCTTCTGTTGAAAGTCCTCTCCAAACTGAGAACCTTCAAAGGGACAGCGGCCCTAGTGGCTCCCAAGTGGCCCCGGAGCAACTGGTACCCCCTGGTCCTGGAGCTGCAGCCCAAGCTGATCCCTCTCCCGGGCCCAGTTCTCTCTCAACAAGTACAGAAGTCGACTGTCTTCGCTTCATCATCGAAAATCAAGGACCTTCATCTCATGATTTTCTCTCCCTTGCCGCAAAGAAGAGGTTTGGGATCTCGAAGAAAAGTCTAGACTTCCTAGAGGAATACAAGACCGAATCCACGAGACGGCAATATGAATCATCCTGGAGGAAATGGGTCTCCTTTGTTAAAGCAAAAAATCCTAAAGAAATCACCATTGATTTCTGTATGTCCTTCTTCATTCACCTTCATGGACAAGGATTAGCAGCCAATACGATTTCAACCTGCAAATCGGCTTTGACTAGACCAATTCTATATGCTTTCCAAATTGATCTGTCCAACGACATCTTTAACAAACTGCCGAAAGCATGTGCTCGCCTCCGCCCAGCACCCCCTCCGAAACCGATCTCCTGGTCACTAGACAAGGTGCTCCATTTCGCCTCCAACTTGGACAACGATTCATGCCCCCTCAAGGATCTGACTCAGAAAGTTATATTTTTATTTGCTCTCGCCTCGGGAGCTCGAGTCAGCGAAATAGTGGCATTATCAAGAGAAGAGGGACACATCCTGTTTGCTGATTCAGGAGAAGTGACCCTCTCCCCTGATCCGACGTTTCTCGCCAAAAATGAATTACCCACCAAAAGATGGGGCCCTTGGAGAATATGCCCCCTGAAGGAGGATGTCTCTCTATGTCCAGTAGAGAGCCTCAAGGTCTATCTTCGCAGAACTTCAAACTTTGGTGGAGGCCAACTCTTCAAAGGAGAAACATCGGGCAGCGACCTGTCACTGAAACAATTAAGAGCGAAAATCACCTACTTCATTCGCAGAGCGGATCCGAACAGTACACCCGCTGGTCATGATCCTAGAAAAGTGGCATCTTCTCTGAACTTTTTTCAGAGCATGGACTTTGAAAGCCTTAAAAACTTTACGGGCTGGAAGTCCTCGCGAGTTTTCTTTAAACATTATGCGAAACAAGTGCACGAAATCAAACATTTTGTGGTAGCCGCAGGTAGTGTTATGAAACCTGCACCTAACTCTGCGTAGAACAGTGAGTTATTTGGGACTCTAACTCTTCGGGTGCCTATGTTGACCCTCGAGTGATTCATAGTGATGTCTAAAAACACTTAGTGCTTTTATAACTGTTCTTATCCCAGGTGAAATGTCATAGTGTTACACAAGTGCCGCATGCCTTGAGCATGATGTGTTATTTAAAGACTTGCGTTCCTCGAGAACGAGTACCTACTAATCCTGAAATTCCCTTTCAGATTCAAGAGCAAGCCTTTATTTCTATGTACATTATTATTACTGTAAATGAACTTTACTTTTGCTGTAAATTATTTAATTTCTGCATTGTGAAATAAAATTTCTATTTTATTACTTATGCGTCTCCTTCAGCTCCTACTTACTATGAAATATATACTGTCATAGTTTTATTTATTCCTCCTTTCTTATGGTCATGAAGAATTTAAGATATCTATCCTTAAATTATATTTATCTTGCCTCAGTAAGGTTCCTACTCGAATACTTACTTCTGATAATCAGGAGATGAATCCTACACACAGTGCCCAACCACCACTGACCCACTCAGAATGTTCCTATACAAATATCAAACATTCTGCTTCATCTCTAAGCTATTAAAAAGCTCTTCTGTCAAGATGAATAGTCCTTCAATACCACTTTGACGTCGGCATAGCCCATGGGAACTTCCTACCAATGGGGGGCAGGATACTTCGTTCCTATGGTTCTTATCTAAGATTACTTTGCTATTTGTCAATGCCTAGGCACTTAACTCTGGGGGGAAAATCTACCACGATACATTGATTCTCTGGTACTCTTCCATCAGGACGCCATGGCTTGAGCCCAAAAAACGGATTTTGAGCGAAGCGAAAAATCTATTTTTGGGTGAGATAGCCATGGCGTCCTGATGGACCCTCCCTACTACTTCGTCAGTTTGTTCCCACCCTACACAATTGTATCATGGTGATGGGCAGCAACTGGCGCCAGGATAAAGACGCTCGTGACGTCATTAGAGCAATGGCGTCCGTTTGTTTACGTCTCGAGTATCAGTAGTAGCCACGAGTGAGATTAGCTGTGGAACGGCTCCCAGCTATTCTCAGCCCTTACACACCGAAGCGTTAACTCTGTTCGGGGTGGAGATAGCTATGTGGCACGACCAGACATGCGTGTCCCCTGTTGTATTACGATGTCTTGAAGGGAAACCTTTGAGATACTCGCTCCAGAAGTTAGAATTCTGTGATAACCTGTGGTTAAATTCTCTGGGAATATCTTAGTAGTCTTATACCCAAGGAAGCTACCAAACAGGAACCTTCCATCAGGACGCCATGGCTATCTCACCCAAAAATAGATTTTTCGCTTCGCTCAAAATCCGTTATATATGCATATATATATATGTGCCAAACGAAGAGAAAAATAGTCCAGGAAAGAAGGAAGAAGTACAGGAGCCTGAAAACCAACCAGCAGCGAGTGTAGTCAGCTCACACAAGAGTAGCGAATGTCTGTTTCCTCCTACTAGGGGCCATATTTCGGCATTTACTCCCCACTATACAAGACTAAGCACAAGTAAATGATGTGTGAACACCTATACCATGTAACTAGACACCTCCCTAATGTTGTGTTAAAGGTTAAAGGTGTCTGGTTTCACTTCCAGTTTCACCAAAAATAGATGCTCACCAGAACATCAGCCGGGCAAGCCCAACGCTCCACTGTGGTGCCCAACCACAGCAGTTACCTCCCCAGGAAACAGCTTGAGCTCACGGTTCCAGGCTGGGATCGACCTGATGCCATGAGAATGCTAGGTGAACACGTTACCGATGTTTCTTCCCATTATGGCCCAACTCTCAACACTCACTCAAGAAAGGAGTTTACCGATACTGCACTCTGTGGGGGAGAGAAACAGTAGGAGTCACATGTACGCAACTCCTATCTATCAGACTTCTTGGATTTCTTTGAAAACGTCTTCTCATTCTTCTTCTAGAAGTTGCAGTGAAGACTCAAACAAAGATGAGGCAAAAAAGAAGGAAGATCTACAACCTATTTAAAAATTTTAACTTGAGTTCCAGTTTCGATGAAGTCATACTACAATTATAAGTCGAATGAAAGTGCTATTGTGTTCAGAAACAGTAGGAACAGCTCCATTTCTTGGTCTTTGAAATACAAACTTCCTCATGGCACCTCCTAATGTAGTTTTACCATTAATATATCAGAAATCGTGGTCGGTGGTCAACAACTTGAAACAGTCCAACAATTCAAGTACCTTGGTGCAATCATCAGCCAAGAAGGATCCAAACCAGAAGTCCATGCTAGAATCGCGCAAACAACAGCGGCGCTAACAAAACTGAATCCAATCTGGAAAGACAAAAACATCGCTGTCAAATCCAAATTGAGACTATTGCATGCCCTAGTCATTTCCATCCTTCTGTATGCTTGTGAATCCTGGATACTGACGGCAGAGCTACAGAGAAAGATCCAAGCTGTAGAAATGAGATGCTTCAGAAGAGTGAGACAACACTTAGGACACTATGAAGATCTGCTGTCCACAGTGAAGAGGAGAAAACTAAAATGGTATGGCCACACAACAAGATCAAGCGGCCTGTCCAAGACAATTCTCCAGGGAACAGTTCAGGGGAAGAGGAGAAGAGGGCAGCAGAGAAAGAGGTGGACCGACAACATTGCTGAATGGACAGGAAAAGCCTTCGCCCAGACTCAGGCACTCGCACACAGCCGTGACAAGTGGAGGCTCCTATTGCGGTGTTCCACCATGCAGCGCCCCTACGATCCTGGTGGATTATGGGATCGGTAATGGTATATCAGAAATTTAAAAGAAGTTTGTATTATCCCTAACTAAAGAAACCAAAGAAACCAGGGTTCTTGAATAGCAGTATGCCTGTGGCAAACCTGGATACAGCTGTTAAAACTTTTAACGAGGTGATGGTGGTTGCTGCCTACCCAACATGTGATCTTCATCCTAAAGGCGGGTTTACAAGGTCGAACGGTTCTTCAAATGCGGCTCAACAGACAAGTGTTTGAAATGATGTTTGAACGTGCGAACCGGGTATTTTGTTGTCAAACGGTTCAAAGAAAGTCTGTTCTTGCCTGACTTTTGTGGGCAGGGTTTCATTGTCCACAAACCTTGTGCATCTGTGACTGACATCTCTTTGAATCATTTGACAAGCAGGTTTGACAACCGGATTCGACAAACCATTCGACCACGTAAACCGGGTATTTTGTTGTCGAACGGTTCAAAGAAAGTCTGTTCTTGCCTGACTCTTGTGGGCAGGGCTTCATTGTCCACAAACCTTGTGTATCTGTGACTGACATCTCTTTGAATCATTTGACAAGCAGGTTTGACAAGCAGGTTTGACAACCGAATTCGACAAACCATTCGACCACGTAAACCCCGCTTAAAGCTTGCGGAATGGTTGAAGTAAGAAGCACAACTTAAAGGGCTCTGTATTGTTAAGAAAAATAACGAACTAAAAGGTTTACTTTTATGGAAATGTCAAAGCACTTTTATCCTGTACAGGAGCAAAAGTGGCGACGCCTGTCTATCTCCTAACGACCTGGGCATGAAGATGTACCAGATGTTAGGCTACGTCACTACCAGGGACTGGTAGATAGTCAAGGAAAAACTTATATCCGTGGTTAGTATGAGAAATAGGTTTTCACATACTTTTGCCCATTCTTACCTTCATATGAAAGGATGGGGTAGAGACTTCCAAATAAAAACTTATTTGTTGAGAAAAGTTGCTCGATCGTGTGATTCCGATCAAGAAAACAACTGAGTGACTGCTTCACAGCCAGGAAGTGGAAGAAAGACGAGGTAGAAGGGTCCGTCCTTTTACCTTCTCATTCTAGACTTAAATCATGACCGCTATCTTAGGCCATCTGTCAAGTAACTACCATCGAGCCAAGACTACAGATAACCAGAGACCCATGGGTACAATCCCGTAGGTAATGGGCGGAAAAGATGGTCTGTCAATACCATACTCTTGTCTTCAAGAACTACGTCCCTGACAGGTCCTTCCCGAGAGCTGGAAAAAATCCAAAACTACAGGTTTAACTTCTGCTCAATTCTTGGATGGTCCTTTCATCTCCTCGCTCACAGGGCCAATAAGTCTAATGGTCACACAAAGTCAGAAAAGAAAAGTTCTAAAATCTCCTCTCTTATTCCTTCTATTGAAGTTGGAGTAGTCATAGTTCCCTCTAATGATGGAAGGCAAGGCCTCCTTGTTCCCACTAGCCATGTTTTCAAGGGATGAGATGAAGAAGGACTTGACGTTGCGAGCAGCTGGGTTCTAGATCCTGAACCAAGGTGATGGAGACTCGGCAGGTAAACCTACAGGCTCCCCAAGGTCACAAGGAAAGTGACGTTGCAGACACTACAAGAAACTACCAAGCTTGAGTGGGTCTTCAACCCCAGGCCAGCAGATTACCAGGCAGAGACATCTCAAATAGGCTACCACATAAGGATCGTCATGCCGAAGATTGTGCTTTGAGTGGTGGAAAGCTCTGTGGCCTTGTGAAAACATGTTATGCCCCGTGTAGCGCTGAACGATTGTGACAGGAGTACTATGACTTGAAAACTAATTATAATCAACAGATTTTAGTGTACGGGAAATCCAGATTGGAGCTATTTTCCCTCCAGGAATGAAGACTGCATATGAGACAAGGTAAGCAGGAGCAGTAGGTACTGATGTTTCTTCCCAGGGGACAAGTCTCTAAGGAAGAGACAGCACAGAGAGGGAAAGGATGACGGTACCATTCAAACACCCCACCAATGCATGGAATACTCAAACACAACCGGTGTTCTGTAACAGTATAAGTGAAGCAATGCCATCACTATCTATCAGCCCTCAGAATTTGATATCTCTCCAATTTAATCATTGAAAAAGCAGCAGAGACTTGAGAAGAGGGAATTAATGATGGCACCCTTCAAAACAGGCCAGCACTGCATAAAGTAGTCATACCACGCCCTATGCCGTTACTTCGTTCCAAGGCGATTTTCGAAGTAGATCAGATTTTGGCCCTAAAAAGTTACCTATACATTTCTTAAACATGAAAATGTATTTATGTAGGTACTTACAACCTGCAATCATGTTATAAAAACCAGACACCTTCATTAATATGCATTCATGTCAAGTACAATACTGTACAGAGTACAGTACAGAACAGTATAGTACATTACTGTTAAGTACTATAAAGTACAGTACTGTTGAATACTGTAACATATTGTTAAATATTGCAAAGTACTGTAAATTACTGTTGAGTACATTTGAATATAATTTAAGGTACAACAACAGTAAGAGAGAGAGAGAGAGAGAGAGAGAGAGAGAGAGAGAGAGAGGAGAGAGTACAATGGCACAGTTCAATAAACTTTCTTTGCAATTTTGCTTGTTTGCCACACAGAGAACCATATAACCTATTAAAGAAAAAATCACAAATTCGCGGGTTTGCGAGAAGTGCTCTCAAACGCCACAACTTCAAACAGCCCACGCTCCTCTACACCCAGCTTCCTTCGCGTCACTTCCCTTCCCATCCAGTACAACATCCCCTCCCACACTGACTCGAACTCAGTCTTGCATTGTCTCTCCTCGCATGTGGATGTCTCACTTCGGTCTTTTTTGAGCAGAATCACATTTTCACGTAAAAAAACGATGCATTTGTATATTGTACTGTACAGTAATACATACATCTACAGTACATTACCTGGTAAATATAAACACTGTACAGGAGCGTGATTCCCTACAGTACTGCGCAAGAGACGACACATCAGGAGTTGCTCGGTAGAACTTCATACGAAAATGGTTAGTGGTCTTTGTATAAATATTGTACAGTATAGTATTACAGTAATGTATAGTATTGTTTATTAATTATACTGTACAATACTGTACATAAATTACTATGCATACTGTACAGTACTCTACAATATATAAATGTAGCCTTCGTGTGCGGTGCGTTGTCAAACAGTGCGAGTCGTCTGAACAAAAACCGCGAACACTTACAGTAGAGTTAGATGTACTGTAGTAATAGTACTGTACATACAGTATATTACAGTAATATATACTACAGTATCAGCAAGCCTTATATTAGATAGGAACAACAGTGTTTTGCTACTATAAGTGTCCCGATGACTACTGCAATGTTACGTACTGTACTGTACTGTACCATAGCCTTACTGTGTCCATTATGTTGTGTACACGTGTGAACATGTAGACTACTGTGCACTTACTGAAATGTCTTCATTCAATTACAAAATAATTACACTGTGATAGAAACCAAACCAAGTAAAAACAATAAGAGGCAGTACTTAGTATGGTAATTGACCGCACATAGGCAAAGGACAGTAAGTTGATAAGGTTAGGAGTTATCCCACCCTAGGACAGCAAGTATTCGCAGATTCTCGTTCTTCGCGCCTGTTTCTGTTACCTAAACCCCGCGAAGAGCGAATGCTAACTGTACCCTCACATCCCGACGATTTCAAACCGTCTGCGCTCTTTTGCACCCGGCTTGCTTCGTACTATTTGCTTCTAGACTGACTCAGCCTCATAATCGCATCGTCTCTCATCGCATGTCCATCTCCCGCTACAGTACTCTTTGTGCAGAATTACTTTGTGATGTAAAAATAACTGTACATATCCAGTGTGTTTATAGTGATTTTAGTGTAATGTGTGATACATATATTACGCTACCCCACACGCCAAACAGTCGACAGCTCAAAAGTGCATCATGTTTCAGACTTGCTGTATAGAACTTTGTACGTAAATGGTTAGAATGGTTATGGTGCTGTACTTATGCCTTTTATTCTAATATTTATTGTGTTAGTGTATTCACTATGTATTAGTGTTATTGTTATATTAACTACTGTATAGTAATGTACCGTATATAAAATACCGTACTTTATAGTAGTAATGTACAGCTGCATAGGCTATGTGTACGGTGATTTGGAACGGTGTTAGTTGACCTGCCAAAAACAGTGATCATTTATGTGTTACCCTAGCTAATTAAACTGTACTGTAGTGATAATATTGTACATATATTACAGTAATATACACTGCATTATCAGCGAGTGTTGTTAAATAAGAACAACAATGTTTTGTTGACAAAGTATTTATATATAAGTGTGGCGACGACCCTTGTTATGTTTAGTCTTACTGTGTACTGTACGTACGTACAGTACTACAGTACAGTACACTTGTGTGCAGTTACTGAAGTGTGTTCATACAGTAATACTGTATAATACTTATAATGTGATAGAAAATGTGTAAAAACAATATATTGTAGTACAGTGGGTTACGCAGTGTGTTAGTCGACCGTGTGTAGCCAATTGGCAGTGAGTTGGTAGGTTAGGAGTTGACCCACCTTGGAGCATCAAGCATTCAAATACTCTCGATTTTTAAGCCTGTCTCTGTAACCTAACTCCACGAATAAGGAGAGCTGACTGTATTACTGTAATATATGTACAGTACTATCACTACAGTACAGCTTAATTAACTAAGGTAACACTCGTAACTGATCGCTGTTTTCAGGAGGTCAACTCGCACTGTTTCAACTCATCATACACGTAGCCTATGCAGAATCTACCTTACTACTGTAAAGCACGGTATTTTGTATACAGTACTGTACAGTAGTTAATATAAGAATAACACTAATATACAGCGAATACACAAACACAATAAATATTAATAGGAAAAGTATCAGTACAACACCACTAACCATTTATATACGAAGTTATCCATAATAAGTCTGAAGCATAATGCAACTCTTGAGCCGTCGACTGTTTGGCATGTGGGGCAGTGTAATGTATGTATCACACATTACACTAAAACCACTATAAAAAAACTGAACATGTACAGGTTTTTTTACATCACAATGTGATTCTGCACAAAGAGTACTGTAGCGGGGAAATGCACATGCAATGAGAGACGATGCATTTATGAGACTGAGTCAGTCAAGAAGGAAAAAGTACGAAGTATGCCGGGTGCAAAGGAGCGTAGTCGGTTTGAAATTACCAGGCCGTGAGAGTACTGTAGAGCAAGAGCCAAAATGATGGTAGGTGATAAGCCAAAAGTGTTATGTGGAAATAAAAAAGGAGATGATTGATCATTAAGGTTCTAATGATATGAGGAAATGTGAAATTAAAATAACTATTTTGAGCATAAACTGTTCATCTGCAATAAAAGTTACATACAAGAAAGTGATTCAGTCAGAAGAGTATTGGGAGGATAAGAATGTATATTTCATCATATATGAAGGCAGCGTTAGGGTACATATATACTGTTATGGTCAGGTTAGGTCAGTATGCATCCTTGTACTGTATTTCCCTTTTTTCTCTTTTCTCCAACACAAATGAGGTTCCCCACCAAATTATTGAGTACAGAAAGTTCTCAACTTACAAACTTAATTAGTTCCAAGAAGCTCTTTGTATGTCAAATGGTTTGTCAGTTGAATTTTGCTGAATTTGGCCCAGGGTAGACCTAACCTGAATCCCATGCCTATGATTTCCACCTGCAAAAGTCAACAAATAGTCGGGTTTCATGTGAAATAAATAACAGGTTTTTCCAAATGTCATTTTGCTTACTGTATTAAAGTACATAATATTGTTTTATTAAAGTATTTCATTATCTTATATTTTTTATTTTCAGTTGAATTTGTGTTTGTATCTCCGAATGTTTGTAGGTTAAGGACATTTTGTTATATATTTACCCTTACACCACTCACTTATACATAGAGATAGGCATAATAATCCGATCCTCAATACCCTTCTTATCGAAACCCTTTCTTAAAAGTAACTTATTGCAAATGAAAAAGTGTTTTGCATCTAATAATTACTTTTAGCTTTCAAATTTCTATTATGATTCAAACTGGGCTGCCACTTCAATCATCATCTAAATGACCAATCAGTGCCTTTTCATTATCACATTATTTCCTTTAGCCAATCACCTACTTTCACTACAGCACCAACGCCATCATCTTTATTATCTTCATTAGGTTTTTTCATAATCTTGTTAAAGTAGGATGTTTCTGTGCTCCAGTTGCAATTAGTCCTAATATAAGGTCATTTATACTTGTTTTATACATGGAAAACCTACTGATAGCTTGTTGCCTAATCATATATTAAGTGGCAGAACTGTGGTAGTTACTGTATGTTAATTGAAAAATATTATTTTCCACAGGTGCCAGAAGAAATTTTGCAACCCAGAAAACTAAGAAAGGAAGCTATTGTTCCTACTGTTTCTGATAATCGACACATTCTTATTCATTTTTAGAAAAGACTAATTTTGAGCCATGGAAAATAATCCCCTTTATTAATCCTTTCATTTTCCACTACTAAGCCCATCAGACTGTATTGTATATCCTCAGATACACACCTCAATACAGAAAAATACTAAGTTAAGGTAAGGCCATGGCCCCCTTGGGGTTTATGGGAGGTTATAGCCCCCTGGTAGGTAAGGTCATAGCATACTAAGTTAAGTTAGGTGGAAAGGCTTGATCTAGGTCAGGTTATGATGGTAATAGAAAATTGGAAAAAAAATTAAGGAGAAAACTTAGGCCCACAGACTATAAAAGCATTGAGAGGCTATGAATATGTGTAGGCCTATCATTGTAGCCTATATGCGGCCAGCGTTAGTATTAATACTTACACATTATGGGTAGTGTGTAGGTGGTTGGGTCACCGATTTTTTGTTCCACCGAAATACTCGCCCATTCGGCTAACAAGCGTTGCGCAATAGGTACCGCTTTCCAGAACAGATAAGTGATAAAATAATGTTTAATTGCAAGCCACATTATAGCGAAGACTAATAACTGAATAATTAGCATTAGTTCATAAACCAATATACTCGTAAATACAATAAGATACGGGATACAATGGACACAGATAAGCAGGTTCCTAGCTTTCTATACAAACTGCCGGCCTGGTGACCCAACAATCTACACAAGTACCCACATTATTGGGAAGAATTATAGGTACAGACAGAACAATATTTTAAGCAGAAAAATAGTTTTTCCTGTAATAAATATTGTTCTTACACTGAATTTGGCCTTCATTTAAACAGCAAATAAACCAAAAACCTGTTTAAGCCCAGGAATATATTTTAGAAATCCAATGGTTTCTGCTCCACCATGCGCTTGCGGAAAAAGAAAACCATCAAGCTCCTATGTACTGGCAACCGGTACATGCTGAACTGAGCATGCTAATCCCATTGATTTCTATTTCTTAGATAATTAAATTTTTGGGGTGTATGTATGATAGCGGCCAGCTGTATGTATATCATGCCTAACTTAGAATACGGAAGTGTAAGGGGGGACGCAGGAGGGGGTGTGGAGGATTTATTTTTTGTTTTATTTTATTTTTGGTTTTGCCAAATCCTGAGAGAGAGAGAGAGAGAGAGAGAGAGAGAGAGAGAGAGAGAGAGAGAGAGAGAGAGAGAGAGAGAGAGAGATATTGTGTTAGCGAGCGAAAGTAGTTAGGTTAACGATCGTTTGTGGTGAGAAAGACTGTTGGTACAAATGAGATTGTTTGTTTACATTTTTAGTAAGGTTACGACAGTGGTGAATGTTTCGGAGCGAATGCTTTTTTTATTTGACTGCAGCATATGGCAGTTGTGTGAGAGCTGGATTATATTTATATTTTTTCGACCAGCGTGGAAGTGTTTTTTTTGATTTTCAAAGTAAGTACAGTTTGTTTATCTTTGCTTGTCGTGATTGTGAATAATAGGAACAATTTATTATTTATCTTTGATTATAGTGCGATAGTTCAGTTAGCTAGAAGTGTTCGTAAGTGTTTTTCTTTATTTTTGGCAGGCTGTGATTCCTCCTTTGGGGAGAGATTTATGTGAATGTGATTGTTGACGACCTGGCTTGTTTAAGGAATTTGATACGACTGCTCAGATTTGGAATGAATTATTGATGACCTGGATTGTTTAAGGACCTGATTGGATTGCTCTGTGGATCTTGATGAAATAGATGCTGTAACGACCCCGCCCGGTTGAAGGAATTGGTTTGGCATATTGATATATTAGATGATGATGATGATGACGATGATGATAAGTGCAATTGTGCATTAACATTTTTCAGCGGTCCGGTTGCTGCAGAGTTGTGTTTTTTTGGCTATAAAAGACTGTTGGCCTTGTGCGGACGAAAGTGTCCACTCAGAATTACATATTGGTTGTGCGGTTTAGTTTTAAGTTTTGTTAGGGTTTAAATTTGGTTTATTTGAATTATGTTACGTTTATTGTATGTTTTGTAAGTTGTTAAGCGTTATTTATTTTGAGGGTTTAATTGAATGGTGGGATGATTAAGGCCTGTTTTGTGTTAAGTGTATGATTATTGATAAGTGTGTTTTTTTGTTTATGTTGAGCGTTATAGTTTGTAAGAAATATATAGTTTTAAGGTTATGTTTAGTTTTTTGTGTCCTTTTGTCTAAGAGTCCAGTTTTAGATAACGTAAGGGGAAAGTATGTGTTGAGGAGACCATTGTCTGTTAGAGTGATTCAAGGGTGTGGGGGTTGTTTTGCAACATCCCGCCACATTATTTTGGCGCCCGAACAGGGACTGCTGAGGCGGGACTGATAGCTGGACTCTTTGACGAAGGACTGATAGGATACAAATTTAGAATTAAGGTTGAAGAAAAATGTTATTTTCATTAGTAAAATAAATTTTTGAATATACTTACCCGATAATCATGTAGCTGTCAACTCCGTTGCCCGACAGAATTCTACGGGAGGGATACGCCAGCTATCACTATACTAGAAGGGGGTGTACTCACAAGCGCCACCTGTGGCCAGGTACTACAGTACTTGTTGTTGACGCCACCTCACTTTTTCCTCGGTCCACTGGTTCTCTATGGGGAGGAAGGGTGGGTCAATTAAATCATGATTATCGGGTAAGTATATTCAAAAATTTATTTTACTAATGAAAATAACATTTTTCAATATTAAACTTACCCGATAATCATGTAGCTGATTCACACCCAGGGGGGTGGGTGAAAAACCAGTGTACAAGACTAAAGGATAGCTAAGTATCCCGTATTTCATATAATCAGTTATCCACAATAACAATGAAATAATAAGTACCTGGTAAGGAAGTCGACTTGAACCGTTACTCTGCCTTTAATAAGATCGTCTTCCTTACTGAGCGCAGCGTTCCTCTTGGAAGGCTGAATCAACTCAAAGGTGCTAAAGTATACAGGGCTGCAACCCATACTAAAGGACCTCATCACAACCTTTAACCTCGGCGCTTCTCAAGAAAGAATTGACCACCCGCCAAATCAACAAGGATGTGGAAGGCTTCTTAGCCGACCGTACAACCCATAAAAAGTATTCAAGAGAAAGGTTAAAAGGTTATGGGATTATGGGAATGTAGTGGCTGAGCCCTCGCCTACTACTGCATTCGTTGCTACGAATGGTCCCAGGGTGTAGCAGTACTCGTAAAGAGACTGGACATCTTTGAGATAGAATGATGCGAACACTGACTTGCTTCTCCAATAGGTTGCATCCATAACACTCTGCAGAGAATGGCTCTGTTTGAAGGCCACTGAAGTAGCCACAGCTCCCACTTCATGTGTCCTTACCTTCAGCAAAGCAAGGTCTTCTTCCTTCAGATGAGAATGTGTTTCTCTAATCAGAAGCCTGAATAGTAAGAAACTGAGTTCTTAGAACTTGGAAAAGAAGGTTTCTTGATAGCACACTATAAGGCTTCTGATTGTCCTTGTAAAGGTTAAGACCTTTTTAGATAGTACCTAAGAGCTCTAACTGGGCAAAGTACTCTCTCCAGTTCATTCCCCACCAAGTTGGACAGGCTTGGGATCTCGAACGACTTAGGCCAAGGACGTGAAGGAAGCTCGTTTAGCAAAAACCGAGCCGCAAGGAACATGTAGCCGTTTCAGATGTGAAAACAATGATCCTGCTGAAGGCGTGGATCTCACTTACTCTTTTAGCTGTTGTCAAGCACACGAGGAAAAGAGTTTTTAATGTGAGGTCCTAAAAAGAGGCTGATTGGAGAGGTTCAAATCTTGATGACATAAGGAACCTTAGGACCACGTCTAGATTCCAGCCTGGAGTGGACAACCGACGTTCCTTTGAGGTCTCAAAAGACCTAGGGAGGTCCTGTAGATCTTTGTTGGTGGAAAGATCCAAGCCTCTGTGGCGGAAAACCGCTGCCAACATACTTCTGTAACCCTTGATCGTAGGAGCTGAAAGGGATCTTACTTTCCTTAGATATAACAGGAAGTCAGCAATCTGGGTTACAGTGGTACTGGTTGAGGAAACTGCATTGGTCTTGTACCAGCTACGGAAGACTTCCCCTAGAGACTGATAGATTCTGAGAGTGGATGTTCTCCTTGCTTTGGCAATCGCTCTGGCTGCCTCCTTCGAAAAGCCCCTAGCTCTTGAGAGTCTTTCGAAAGTCTGAAGGCAGTCAGACGAAGAGCGTGGAGGTTCGGGTGTACCTTCTTTACGTGAGGTAGACGTAGAAGGTTCACTCCTAGAGGAAGAGTCCTGGGAATGTCGACCAGCCATTGCAGTACCTCTAAGAACCATTCTCTCGCGGGCCAGAGCGGAGCCAACCAACGTCAGCCGTGTCCCTTTGCGAGAGGAGAACTTCTGAAGTACCCTGTTGACAATCTTGAACGGCGGGAATGCATACAGGTCGAGATGGAACCAATCCAGCAGAAAAGCATCCACGTGAACTGCTGCTGGGTCTGGAATCGGAGAACAATACAATAGGAGTCTCTAGGTTATCGAGGTAGCGAACAGATCTATGGTTGGCTGACCCCACAGGGCCCAAAGTCTGCTGCAAACATTCTTGTGAAGGGTCCACTCTGTGGGGATGACCTGACCCTTCCGGCTGAGGTGATCTGCCATGACATTCATACCGCCCTGAATGAACCTCGTTACCAGCGTGAGCTTTCGATCTTTAGACCAGATGAGGAGGTCCCTTGCGATCTAGAACAACTTCACGAAAGAGTCCCTCCCTGCTTGAAGGTGTAAGCCAGGGCTGTGGTGTTGTCAGAGTCCACCTCCACCACTTTGTTAAGCTGGAGGGACTTGAAGTTTATCAAGGCCAGAAGAACCGCCAACAACTCCTGCAATTGATGTGAAGTGTCCTTTGCTCCTGATTCCATGTTCTCGATCATTCCTGTCCGTCCAAAGTCGCACCCCAGCCCGTGTCTGATGTGTCCGAGAGGAGACGGCGGTCGGGTTTCTGAACAGCCAAAGGTAGACTTCCTTGAGAAGAAAGCTGTTCTTACACCAAGCGAGAGAAGACCTCCTCTCTTCGGAAACAGGAACTGAGACCGTCTCTAGCGTCATGTCCTTTATCCAGTGAGCAGCTAGATGATACTGAAGGGGGGGAGGTGGATTCTCCCTAACACGATGAACAGGGCCAGCGATGAAAGTGTCCCTGTTAGACTCATCCACTACCTGACTGAGCATCGGTTCCTTCTCAGCATGCTCTGGATGCATTCTAGGGCTTGGAAGATCCTTGGGGCCGACGGAAAAGCCCGAAAAGCTCGACTCTGAAGATCCATACCCAGGGAGACAATGGTCTGGGATGGGATGAGCTGAGACTCCTCAAAATTGACCAGGAGGCCCAGTTCCTTGGTCAGATCCATAGTCCATCTGAGAATCTCCAGACAGCGACGACTTGTGGGAGCTCTTAAAAGCCAGTCGTCTGACGGAGCCGGACACAAGATCATGGTACTGCTGCACAGTCTGTGAACTGTCAACCATGGGGAAGCGAGGAAGTACAGTGACAACCCGAAGCTGTCTAGACTGTCTGGGTCGTACAGACAACTCCTTATCGGGTTGCTGAGGTTGCCGCACTGCGTCACAACAAGTCACTTCTGCTGGTTGTTGAACGTCTTCCCAGTGACACACTGACTCCGTAAACAAAAAATCCTTTAACAAGGACTAAGCTTGGACTGCATGTCTTGCAACACAGCTCAAGGTCTATGGGAGCAGGTGTGGTAACAGACGGGGTTAGTGACTGAAGTGGAACCATTACCTTCCCTGGAAGCATGTTATGCTTAAATAAAAGTCCATAGGAGGCTACGCAGCTAAAGGCTCCTCTCCAAATGACAGAGTCCTCAAGGGAATATCAGAAGGAGGGAGAAAAGCACTTTCTCATCTACAGGGACCATATCCGAGAAAAGTTAAGTTCTCTCAGTGAGGGTTTCAATGGTGCAAAAGCAGCAGACTAGAAGGCAACATTATGAAACTGCTTGACAGTCTAGTGAGTTGGCAACAACCAAAGATGTATGACTGAGAAGCATGCGGTAAGGTATGCAGAGCATGTGGTATGCAGAGCATGCTGTATGCAGAGCATGCTGTATGTAGAGCATGTTGTATGCAGAGCATGCTGTATGCAGAGCATGTTGTATGCAGAGCATGCTGAATGCAGAGCATGCTGTATGCAGAGCATGTTGTATGCAGAGCATGCTGTATGTAGAGCATGTTGTATGCAGAGCATGCTGAATGCAGAGCATGCTGTATGCAGAGCATGTTGTATGCAGAGCATGCTGTATGCAGAGCATGCTGTATGCAGAGCATGCTGTATGTAGAGCATGCTGTAAGGTAAGCAGAGCGTGTTGCATGGCGTTTAACATTTCTCAGAAATTCCATGACCAGTGCTAGAGTGCTTCATGCATGCTTGCATGGGGTTTTAATATCAACATAATATTTACCTTACATTCATAACTCATGATTCATTTTTGTTTTGAAGATATTTTTGCCATATTTTGCGATATTGTTAAAAATATATTGCAAGGAATACATATATATTTTATATAAGTAAGACAAATAACCTCCATTATCATAATGTTTGTGTAGGCATACATGTATATGATTACAAATGCAAGTTATGAAAGTAATGAGGTGTTATTATTGTCATTTGTTATTTCTCAAGTTGAGGAGAAAGTGGCAGATGCATGCGTTGAGGTGGCTGACTCATAGCATGAGGTTGCTGCCTCAAGAGTTGCGCTGGCTGTAAGGGTTGCGGATGCGCAGTAGCAGGTTCCTGAGGAACGAGTTAAGGTTCCTGAGGTGTGAGCTGCGAGAGTTGAGATAGCGGCTGCGCAGAACGCAGTTCTTGTCTCGCGAGTTGAGGTTCCTGAGGAGCTAGCCTAAGCTGCAGCGAGTGCTGAGGTGGCTGCCTCATTGATGGAAGAGGTTGTCGTACCTCAAGAGATTGTTGCCTCGCTGGTGGAACCGCAAGCGGAAGCGGAGGAAGTAAGGCATAAGACTCCTGCTCCCATTGCTGAGGTTGCCTTAAGGAAGGTTAAGGTTGCTTCACAACGCTGGTAACTGGCAACTCAGAACGCGGTAAGGTAGCCTGAGGAACCTCAACTTCGTACGCCTGGCAGACTGGACTGCGGTGAGGCGGAGCTCTCGCAGGAGGAGGCGGAGGTTGCTGCACACCGCTGGTAACTGGCAACTCAGAACGCGGTAAGGTAGCCTGAGGAACCTCAACTTCGTACGCCTGGCAGACTGGACTGCGGAGAGGCGGAGCGTTCGCAGGAGGAGGTGTAACCTTCTCAGCCTGAAACTCACGCATTAAGACCCCAAGCTGCGACTGCATGGACTGCAGCAAAGTCGTCTTGGGATCAACAGACGATAAGGTCTGTTGTGGCATCGCCTTACCTCTCTTAGGAGGTGTGCAGTCACCTGAGACTGAGGAGAGTCAGAGCTAACCCAATGACTGCATCCGGGTTGTTGAACTCTAACTTCGTACGTCTGGCATAGTTCTGGACTTTACGTTTAAGAGGTCTTGAGACCTGAGACCAGCGTTTTCTCCCCGAAATTTCTTCTGCAGACGAGCAAAATAAGGGCTCAATCGTCTGCGGGTGGGAGTGACGGTCTCTTAAGACACGCCCGCAACCACCGAGGATACTTCTGTGCGCCGATCAAGGCCTGCCGAACCCTTTTGCCCTTCGACATTGCTTCTCCCCTGGGCTTGGGAGCTTTCAAGAGGTCCCGGACTGGGAAGACGACTGGCACGCACAGAAGTACCCTCACGCACAACACTGACACACTTTGCGCTAATCACTTATCACTTTTGATTTTCTGTTTGCACTTATTTCACTGAACTCGAAACTTTAAGTGGTTTGTACCTGAAACACGCAATTCTATCCTTTCTCAAAAGTTAGTAATTGCGAAAACAGAATTACAATGTAACAGAAAAAACTAATGAAAGATAAATAATTCAGTGGCTGGAAAGAGACTAAACACTAGATCAAATAAACTACGTTTAAAATCTCTCACCGCATAAAGCTTGAGAACAAGAAAAACTCTAGAAACGTTTACCTTCTTCCCCTAAAGAGACTAGGGAGAAGAGCAAAAACGATAACAACGTTACTCGCTTGAACGAAACGTTTATCCTCCTCTTTCTCCCTCCGTCTCTATCTCTCTCTCTCTCTCTCTCTCTCTTGACTTAGAACCTGAGAGAAGAGCCCAATCATATATATCGTTAACACATATTATTGTTAAAGGAAAATATTTCCCAAAATGAAAAGTTCCTTTGTAGAATTAAAACCATTAAGTTAAGAAAGAATGAACAAAACGCTAGACACGGTTACTCTTACTGCAACGTGACACCGTGAAAATTCTCTCTCTATCGTAACGATAGAGCGCAAGTTGAACGTTCTGAAACGTCAACAACTGCAGAGACAAAACAAAACGTTAGTTCAACTTTGAAAACAGTACGAGACTATCAAAGAAATTCTTTCAAAAACATTAAAATAGCATAATATGTTAACAGGTAAAACCGAAATGACGGGCTCAATGTTAATTAACTTCGGTACAAGAAAAGACCGCCTACCATTAGGAAAGGTCGAATATATAAAAATGTTATTTTTATTAGTAAAATAAATTTTTGAATATACTTACCCGATAATCATGTAGCTGTCAACTCCGTTGCCCGACAGAATTCTATGGAGGGATACGCCAGCTATCACAATACTAGAAGGGGGTGTACTTACCAGCGCCACCTGTGGCCAGGTACTCAAGTACTTCTTGTTGACACCTCCTCAATTATTCCTCAGTCCACTGGTTCTCTATGGGGAGGAAGGGAGGGTCGATTAAATCATGATTATCGGGTAAGTATATTCAAAAATTTATTTTACTAATAAAAATAACATTTTTCAATATTAAACTTACCCGATAATCATGTAGCTGATTCACACCCAGGGGGGTGGGTGAAAACCAGTGTACAAGATTAAAGGATAGCTAAGTATCCCATATTTCATATAACAGTTATCTCAAATAACAATGAAATAATAAGTACCTGGTAAGGAAGTCGAATTGAACCGTTACTCTGCCTCTTTTTTAAGTTCGTCTTCCTTACTGAGCGCAGCGTTCCTCTTGGAGGCTGAATCAACCCAAAGGTGCCAAAGTATATGGGGTTGCAACCCCTACTAAAGGACCTCTACAAAACCTCTAACCCAGGCGCTTCTCAAGAATGAATAGACCACCCGCCAAATCAAAAGGATGCGGAAGGCTTCTTAGCCTACCGTAACAACCATAAAAACAACAATAAAAGCATTCAAGAGAAAGGTTAAAAAAGGTTATGGGATTTAAGGGAATGTAGTGGCTGAGCCCTCACCTACTACTGCACTCGCTGCTACGAATGGTCCCAGGGTGTAGCAGTTCTCGTAAAGAGACTGGACATCTTTCAGATAAAATGATGCAAACACTGACTTGCTCCTCCAATAGGTTGCATCCATTATGCTCTGCAGAGAACGGTTTTTATTAAAGGCCATCGAAGTAGCTACAGCTCTTACTTCGTGGGTCCTTACCTTCAGCAATGCAAGGTCTTCCTCCTTTAAGTGAGAGTGGGCTTCTCTAATCAGAAGCCTTATATAATATGAAACCCCATTCTTGGATATGGGCCTCGAAGGTTTCTTGATGGCACACCATAAGGCTTCTGACTGTCCTCGAAGAGGTTTAGACCTCTTAAGATAAAATTTGAGAGCTCTGACAGGGCAAAGAACTCTCTCTAGTTCGTTACCTACCATGTTGGAGAGGCTAGGTATTTCAAACGATCTAGGCCAAGGACGTGAAGGAAGTTCGTTCTTTGCTAGGAATCCAAGCTGAAAAGAACATGTTGCAGATTCGGTCGTGAAACCAATGTTCTTGCTGAAGGCATGAACCTCACTGACTCTCTTAGCTGTTGCAAGGCAGACGAGAAAAAGAGTCTTGAGGGTAAGGTCCTTGAAGGAAGCTGACTGGAGAGGTTCGAACCTAGGTGACATAAGGAACCTTAAGACTACGTCTAGGTTCCAGCCTGGAGTGGATAGACGACGCTCTTTAGACGTCTCAAAAGACTTAAGAATGTCTTGAAGGTCCTTGTTGGAAGAAAGGTCCAAACCTCTGTGGCGGAGAACTGAAGCCAACATACTCCTATACCCTTTAATCGTAGGGGCTGAAAGGGATCTCTCATTCCTAAGATGTAGAAGGAAGTCAGCTATTTGGGTCACAGAGGTATTGGTAGAGGATATTGAATTGGCTCTACACCAGCTTCGGAAGACCTCCCACTTAGACTGGTAGACTCTACGAGTGGAAACCCTTCTCGCTCTGGCAATCGCACTGGCTGCCTCCTTCGAAAAGCCTCTAGCTCTAGCGAATCTTTCGACAGTCTGAAGGCAGTCAGCCGAAGAGCGTGGAGGTTTGGGTGCAACCTGTCTACGTGAGGTTGACGTAGAAGGTCCACTCTTAGAGGTAGAGTCCTGGGGATGTCGACTAGCCATTGAAGTACCTCTGTGAACCATTCTCTTGCAGGCCAAAGGGGAGCAACCAGCGTCAGCCGTGTCCCTTCGTGCGAGAGGAATTTCTGCAGAACTTTGTTTATTATCTTGAACGGTGGGAATGCGTACAGGTCGAGATGGGACCAGTTCAGTAGAAAAGCATCCACATGAACTGCTGCAGGGTCTGGAACAGGGGAACAGTACAGCGGAAGTCTCTTGGTTATGGAGGTGGCAAACAGATCTATGGTAGGTTGACCCCACAAGGTCCAAAGTCTGTTGCACACACTCTTGTGGAGGGTCCATTCCGTGGGAATGACCTGATTCCTTCTGCTTAGGCGATCTGCTGAGACGTTCATATCGCCCTGAATGAACCTCGTGACCAGAGAGAGGTTTAGACCTCTTGACCAAATGAGGAGGTCCCTTGCGATCTCGTATAGGCTCCTCGAATGGGTCCCTCCTTGCTTGGAGATGTAAGCCAAGGCTGTGGTATTGTCTGAGTTCACCTCCACCACTTTGCCTAGCAGGAGGGACTTGAAGTTCAACAGGGCTAAATGGACTGCTAGTAGCTCCTTGCAGTTGATGTGGAGTAATTCCTGTTCTTCGTTCCACGTTCCCGAGCATTCCCGTCCGTTCAAGGTCGCACCCCAGCCCGAGTCCGATGCATCTGAGAAGAGATGAAGATTGGGGGTCTGAATAGCCAACGAAAGACCCTCCCTGAGAAGGAGGTTGTGCTTCCACCACAGGAGAGTGGTCTTCATCTCTTGGGTGATTGGGATAGAGACTGCTTCGAGAGTCGAACCCTTGTCCCAATGAGCTGCAAGATGGAATTGAAGAGGGCGGAGGTGGAGTCTCCCTAGCTCGACGAACAGGGCCAGTGATGAAAGGGTCCCTGTGAGACTCATCCACTGTCTCACCGAGCAACTGCTCCTCTTCAGCATGCTCATGATGCACTCTAGGGCTTGGCTTATCCTGGGGGCCGAAGGAAAAGCCCGAAAATCCTGACTCCGAATCTCCATTCCCAGGAACACAATGGATTGGGAGGGAATGAGTTGAGACTTTTCTATGTTGACTAATAGACCCAGTTCTCTGATTAAGTCTAAAGTCCAATTGAGATTCTCCAGACAGCGACGACTCGTGGAGGCTCTCAACAGCCAGTCGTCCAAGTAGAGGGAGGCTCTGATGTCCGATAAGTGTAGGAATTTTGCTATATTCCTCATCAGATGAGTAAAGACCATAGGAGCTGTGCTTAGGCCAAAACACAGGGCTTGGAATTGGTAGACAACCTTTCCGAAAACGAATCTCAGGAAAGGTTGGGAGTCTGGATGAATAGGAACGTGAAAGTAGGCATCTTTCAAGTCCAACGAGACCATCCAGTCCTCCTGCCTGACCGCTGCTAAGACCGACTTCGTCGTCTCCATCGTGAACGTCTGCTTGGTGACATACGCGTTGAGCGCGCTAACGTCCAGCACCGGTCTCCAACCTCCTGTCTTCTTGGCCACAAGAAAGAGACGGTTGTAGAAGCCCGGGGATTGATGGTCCCGGACTATAACCACTGCCTTCTTCTGCACAAGTAGCGACACCTCCTGGTGCAATGCTAGCCTCTTGTCCTCTTCTTTGTAGTTGGGAGAGAGGTTGATGGGTGATGTGGTCAGAGGTGGTTTGAGGCAGAATGGAATCCTGTAACCGTTCCTCAGCCAACTGACAGACTGGGCGTCTGCACCTCTCTTCTCCCAGGCTCGCCAGAAGATCTTGAGCCTGGCTCCTACTGCTGTCTGGAGATGCGGAGAGTCAGTTTTTACCTTTAGATGTCCTGGAGCCTTTCCTGGACTTGCTCCTGTAAGAGTCTGGACGGGAGCTTCCTCGGCTGGGGGCTCTACCACGAAAGGGCGGTATGAACCTCGTAGCAGGGGTATCAGCCACTGGTGAGCGATAAGTCTTGGGGACTGAGGTAGTAACCTTAGACTTACGAGCCGATGAGGCTACAAGATCGTGTGTGTCCTTTTGTATCAGGGCAGCAGACAAGTCCTTAACCAGCTCTTCAGGGAAGAGGAACTTCGAGAGCGGAGCAAAAAGGAGTTGTGACCTTTGGCAAGGTGTAATGCTGGAGGAAAGGAAGGTACACAGCTGTTCCCTTTTCTTCAAAACCCCTGATACAAACATCGACGCAAGCTCACCAGATCCATCCCTAATGGCCTTATCCATGCAGGACATTAATAGCATGGCAGAATCCTTGTCCGCAGGAGAGGTCTTCTTGCTGAGGGCCCCCAGGCACCAGTCAAGAAAGTTGAACATCTCAAATGCTCTAAACAGTCCTTTCAGTAAGTGATCAAGGTCTGAGAAGGTCCAGCAAACCTTAGAGCGCCTCATTGCAGTTCTCCGAGGCGAGTCCACCAGACTTGAGAAGTCAGCCTGGGCAGAGGCAGGTACTCCCAAGCCTGGTGCTTCTCCTGTGGCATACCAAACGCTCGCTTTCGAAGTGAGCTTGGTCGGCGGGAACATGAAAGAAGTCTTGCCAAGGTGTTGCTTAGACTGCAGCCACTCCCCTAAGATCCTTAATGCTCTCTTAGAGGACCTTGCTAGGACTAGCTTAGTATAGGAGGACTTAGCTTGTTGTATGCCCAGCGAAAACTCAGATGGCGGAGAGCGGGGAATAGCAGAGACAAAGTGGTCTGGGTAAACCTCCCTAAGCAGAACCAAGACCTTACGAAAGTCAATAGACTGTGGAGAAGGCTTGGATTCATCCACGTCTGATGAGGGATCCAGGTGTGCCTCCTCATCATCAGACGCCTCATCACCAGAGTGTAGCGAAGGTATCGGACAAGAATGCTGAACAGCAGAGTCAGACCGAGTAGGAACAATAGTAGTGGTTTCCTCTTCAAGTAACTGTTGAGGGAGAACCTGAGGCTCAGACTGCAAAGGCTGAATAGCAGACGAAGCAGAAGGAAGGCGCATGGGTGGAGGAGGCTGACTCCTAGCATGAGTGGTTGAACCCAAGGATTGCGCTTGCTGAGCGGTTGGTGGAAGCGGAGTAGCAAGTTCCTGTTCCTGTGGTGTGAGCGGAGCGTGATGAGGTTGAGGCTGCGCAGAACAAGGTAAATGTCTCGCAAGCTGAGGCTCCTGAGGCGCAAGGCCAAGGTGTAGTGGAGCTTGCCTTGTGGATGGTTGAGCTCGCTGCAGCGAGAGCTGAGGAGACTGACTCATGGACGGGAGAGGTTGTTGTACCTCAGCCAAGAGTTGCACCACTGGTGGAGCAGCAAAGGGAGGCGGAGGAAGAGAGGTATAATCCTCCTGATCCCATAGCAAAGGTTGCCTTAAAGAAGGCGGAGGCTGAACACCACTGGGAACAGCAAACTCAGACCGTGGCTCAACATCGTACGCCTGGCAGGTGGTACTGCGATCAGGCGGAGCAAGCGCAGGCGGAGCGAGCGCAGGCGGAGCGAGCGCAGGCGGAGCGAGCGCAGGCGGAGGGAGTGTAGGCGGAGGCGGAGGTGCAACACTCTCAGCCCGACACTCACGCATCAAGTCCGAAAGCTGTGCTTGCATGGACTGTAGTAGAGTCCACTTAGGGTCGGCAGAAACTACAGTAGGCTGAGGTAAAGCCTTAACAGTCGAGCTCTGTTGTGGCAGAACCTTACTCCTCTTGGGCGGAGTGCAGTCGACAGATGACTGCGGCGAGTCAGAGCTGAGCCAATGACTGCAACCTGGCTGAGCACTCGCGGACTGGACTCTGCGTTTAAGTGGTCTCGAGACCTGAGACCAACGTTTCTTCCCTGACAGATGATCAGCGGACGAGAAAAAGACGGGCTCAATCGTCTGCGGGTGGGAGTGACGGTCTTTGGAAGACACGCCCGCAACCACCGAGGATACTTCTGTGCGCCTAACAAGGCCTGCCGAACCCTTATGCCCTTCGACATTGCTTCTCCCCTGGGCATGGGAGCTTGCAAGAGGTCCCGGACTGGGAGGACGACTGGCTCGCACAGAAGAATCCTCACGCACCACACTGGCACTGACACTAGCACTTGGCACTGCACTGACACTAGCACTCGTCACAGCACTGGCACTAACTCCACCCACTGCACTCTTGACCTTAAGTTCCCTTAACTTCGGCCATCAGAGACTTATGGTCACTTACCACTGACTCTACTTTATCGCCTAAGGCCTGAATAGCACGCAAAACAACAGACATATCAGGCGGAGGGCAAAACAGTAGGTTCGGGGGTAGCCACTACAGGGGTAGGAAAAGGTAGGGGATCATGAGGTGAGGAAAACAGTGAAGAGTGAGAAGAACTCCTCCTAACTCTACCTCTCTCTAACTTAGATGAATATTTAAAAGACGGACAAATTCCAGTTCCGAAAGTCCGGCGCATTCCTCACATCGATTTTCTAACTGACAGGGCCTGTCCCTACAGTCAGAACAAGCGGTGTGAGGATCTACCCGAGGCCTTCGGAATACGCCTATTGCAAGACCTACATCGTCTATGGGAGGGGGCTTGCGAAATGTCAGACATCTTGAATCCAAAGAGTTAGCCAAAGGGGGTTTCCAAAATCAAGCAAAAGATCGTTAACCGTTAATCAGGACTATATAAAAGCTATCTAGCTAATATAAGAAGGTTTCCAGTAATGCGACAGCCGAAATCTGAGAGAATACTTCACCAATTAGCCGTGAACAAACTCGAAGATCATAAGCGTATCCCAGAACGTCTTGCCGGAAGCACGACAGAGGAATAATTGAGGAGGTGTCAACAAGAAGTACTTGAGTACCTGGCCACAGGTGGCGCTGGTAAGTACACACCCCTTCTAGTATTGTGATAGCTGGCGTATCCCTCCATAGAATTCTGTCGGGCAACCGGAGTTGACAGCTACATGATTATCGGGTAAGTTTAATATTGAAAAAATTAATTTTAATAAATTTTATAATAAAAGGAAGTTAATCGAAGAGGCCTATAAAAGGCGGAGAGATATAAAATAAATCTATAACTTTTGTTAAGCAAAATTAAGAGAGTCTATACTCTCTAGACACCAACACATCCGTCTAAGGGAAGGGTCGGCCATTTAAAGGTGAAAGAGAGTTCATACTCTCTTCTCACCATAATTAAATTAATTCCAAAAGCTAACTAAGCTAATATAGAAGTTTCTAGTATAGCGAATAGCTGCAAATTTTAGAGAAATACTTCACCAAAACCGTGAACAATACTCCAAAATCATAAGCGTATCCAAGAACGTCTTGCCGGAAGCACGACAGAGAAAAAAGTGAGGTGGCGTCAACAACAAGTACTGTAGTACCTGGCCACAGGTGGCGCTTGTGAGTACACCCCCTTCTAGTATAGTGATAGCTGGCGTATCCCTCCCGTAGAATTCTGTCGGGCAACGGAGTTGACAGCTACATGATTATCGGGTAAGTTTAATATTGAAAAATGGAAGGTAAATATAAGGCTTTAGAGGAGGAATTGCGGCAGAGTAAGGAGCGTGAGGAGAGGTTGCTAATAGAGAATGAGAGGTTGAACTGGGAGAATGCGGCGATGCAGAAGAGCTTAGGGAGTTAAAGTGGACAGTAGAGAGAGTGGAAGAATGTGTTGAGATGAGGATGCGAGAGAATGAAGAAACGAATAGAGAAACGAATGGAAGATATGATGGGGCAAGTCATGGGGATGATGAAAACTATAATGGGTGAAGGTGCAGTCGGAGGAGTGTCCTCAGCTTCGGGGAATGGGTTGGTAGTGGAAGAGAAGGATAAGGTAGGTGATAATGGGAAAGGAAGTGATAGTGATAGTAGTAATAGTGATGGTGATGTTGAAGATAAGGGAATTAGGCATAGTAAGGATGAACAGAAAGGTGAGAGGAAAAGATGAAAGGAAAGGTAAAAGTGATGTGAAGAAAGGGAAGAAAAAAGTATCAGGCTGATAGCAAGGACGATCGTGAATGGGTGAAAGTGGTAAGTAAGAAAAAAGGGTAAGAAAGGAATGGTTAAGGATAGGAATTTAAGTGTGGAAGTGGATTCATTATATTCGAATGAGGAAGAAGGTAACAAGGGAGTAGACAGTGATGATAGCAGTGAGAATGAACGTGATGTGTGTAAGACTGTGTTTATGAGAGAGGTACCTCGGTGTGAAAGGTTCAATGAGCATAGCAGTAGGGATGTATATGATTTTTTTCAAGGAGTATGAGAGGTATGTCAGGATAAGTATGGTGATAGTAAAAGAATTTGGCTAGGGAGTTAGGAGAATATTTGACTGGGTATTTGTTGACGATGTATGGAGTGATAATGAGTGTAGGGGACGTTGATTATGAAAGTGTGAAAACGAGAATAATTGAGCAGGTAAAACGTATGAAAGGGAGTGTTAAGTATAAGCGTAAGAATGATTTTGATGAAGCACGGATGAATGCAGGAGAAGCGATATCAATGTACGTATGTAGGTTGGAAAACGTTAGCTAGGAAAAAGTATGGGGATGAAGGCATAAATGAGAATAAGGAGTTAATGAGGAAGTTTTTGGCAACAGTACCTGAGAATGTGTGTGAATTTATTAATTTGAAACGCAAAGAGAAAATGAGGTGGACGCAAGAGAGATTGACATGGGATGATATACTAGAGATAATTGAGGATTATGAGTTAGATAGGTGCATGAAAGAAAGTAAAATCTGTGAGTGTAAGAACTTGGAATGGAAGAAAGTGTAATAGAATTTGGGTAGTTATAAAGGATGCAATTTTGAGAGGACCAATGCAGATAGCTGATCAGGTAATAGATAGGACTGTTAGGGCAAGTAACGGAGGAACTGTGCAAGCAAAAGGTGGATTTAGGCAGGTAATTGGCGCAATAGGGATAGGAGTGTGAGTGCGCATCGAGGTATGTCAGATAGCCGTGTCCGTGATGAAAAGTGTTATAGGTGTGGGAAAGTAGGACATAAGAAGAATGAATGTAGATGGGCTCTAGGTGCTTGTTTTGGATGTGGTGAGGTAGGGCATAGAATTAGCGAGTGCAAGAAAGAGAAAGGGGTAAAATGTTATCGGTGTGGTATGACTGGGCACATAGCGAGTGGATGTAGGAGCAATCGTACGAATGTGATTTGCGGCAATTGTGGTAAGGATGGTCATTATGCTAGAATGTGCAAGGAGCCGCGGGGTTAAGTGTACTGAATGTGGTGTAGATGGGCATGTAGCTAGGGTATGTAGGAAGAAGGGAGTAAATCAGCCAGGATGTTCGGGAAACTAGAGTGTAAGAGGGTTCAGCTGGGTGAGTCCTCCTGTGTGTGTGGAAAGAATAGGATTAATGTTTGTGAGAATGGGGATGAGTAATTGGTTGGAAATGAGCAAGTATGAACCTAGTATGCATGAGAAGTTAGGGCTGGAAAATAAACAATTAGTGTTAGTTGAATATAGGAAAAAGAGGCGTTTGAAAGTTTTAAGTGAGGAGAAAGTGCAAGGGAAATTTATAGGTATAGGTAAGAATACGAATAAGTATGACAAGGGTGTAAATGTACAAGTGATTGTGGAGGATAAATGTATTAATACAGATGAAACGTGGCTGAGTATGAATGATACTTATAGTGTGTGTGGCTTTTCGTTAGATTATGTAAAAGAAAAAATGAATAACGCAAGAATGAGAGACAGGAGAATGATAAGTAGCATGAATGAATCTTTTGCTAAAGTTGAGAATGTTTTTGATGAAATGGATGAACTGTTTACAGAAATGAGTGTAATTATAGGGCCAGATGAGAACGAGGTAGATATGATTGTACATGATATATTAGATGATAGGGATTTAGATAGGAATAGTGTTAATGTAGCGAATGATTGTGATAAGGAAGAAGTAAATGAGAGAGTATATGGAGGCCCAGTTACTCGGAGTATAGGTCCCGTTCCCGACTGCGACTGGGTTATGAAAAAAATAATGTAAGTGTTGTGTGAGAAGGATTTGGCAAAGTAAGGGGGGGAGGAATGTGGAGGATTTATTTTTTGTTTTATTTTATTTTTGGTTTTGCCAAATCCTGAGAGAGAGAGAGAGAGAGAGAGAGAGAGAGAGAGAGGAGAGAGAGGAGGAGAGAGAGAGAGAGAGAGAGAGAGAGAGATATTGTGTTAGCGAGCGAAGTAGTTAGGTTAACGATCGTTTGTGGTGAGAAAGACTGTTGGTACAAATGAGATTGTTTGTTTACATTTTTAGTAAGGTTACGACAGTGGTGAATGTTTCGGAGCGAATGCTTTTTTTTATTTGACTGCAGCATATGGCAGTTGTGTGAGAGCTGGATTATATTTATATTTTTTCGACCAGCGTGGAAGTGTTTTTTTTGATTTTCAAAGTAAGTACAGTTTGTTTATCTTTGCTTGTCGTGATTGTGAATAATAGGAACAATTTATTATTTATCTTTGATTATAGTGCGATAGTTCAGTTAGCTAGAAGTGTTCGTAAGTGTTTTTCTTTATTTTTGGCAGGCTGTGATTCCTCCTTTGGGGAGAGATTTATGTGAATGTGATTGTTGACGACCTGGCTTGTTTAAGGAATTTGATACAACTGCTCAGATTTGGAATGAATTATTGATGACCTGGATTGTTTAAGGACCTGATTGGATTGCTCTGTGGATCTTGATGAAATAGATGCTGTAACGACCCCCGCCCGGTTGAAGGAATTGGTTTGGCATATTGATATATTAGATGATGATGATGATGACGATGATGATAAG
>NC_090727.1:71850507-71865507 GCF_036898095.1 Palaemon carinicauda | reverse complement strand
ATATATATATATATATACATATGAATAAATAATCCTTTTTAGGCGGTCCTCGAAAACTCTTGGAAAAAAATATTGATTTTTGGCCGGTCATTAAAAATCTCTTTGATTCCTGTCTTTTCATGGGATAGGAAATGTAATATCTAGGTTTGCAACTTCTATAGATATTTATTGATCGTCTTTATTTTGAAATATTGAGTTGGTTTGACTGCTTATATATAGACTATTTTTATTGTTTGTGATTGTTCAAATGTGTTAAAATTAATGGGTTTCCGGTCCTATTTAATGTTTTCTCTTAAATTCTATATATGGTTTAAACTATGCTGTTTTCCTCGTTCTGTTTCTGGATGCATTTAGAATACTAGAAGCAGAAACTATTGTTTTTCCACAAGAAAAGTTTCTCTTTATATTTGCAGTAAGTTGAGGCTGGATGTTGTGTTCACTCAATTATTAAAACGTCCTTCCCTTGCTACTGTGTTATAAATGAAAACGATAAAAGTCACTTAGAAAAGCCAAGTTTCTCTCTATTGTTTCAGTAAGTTGATGCTGGAGGTTCTGTGTATCATCAATTATTGATGAGATCTTCTGCTACTGTCTTTTAAATAAAAAAAACTAAAAATTACTCAAAGGAAATTGCGAGCTATATTTGGCATTAAAAGATGAGATATGTCATTAAAAATGAGAGTTGAATTTAACGTTACAAGATGAGATATCTCACTAAAAATGCGAGCTAAATTTGACGTTACAAGATGAGATATCTAAGTAAAAATGCGAGTTAAATTTGATGTTACAAGATGAAATATCTCACTAAAAATGCGAGATAATTTGACGTTACAAGATGAGATATCTCACCAAAAAATTTGAGCTAAATTTGATGTTACAAGATGAAATATCTCACTAAAAAATGCGAGCTAAATTTGACGTTACAAGATGAGATACCTCACTAAAAAATGAGAGCTAAATTTGATGTTACAAGATGAAATATCTTACGAAAAATGCGAGCTAAATTTGACGTTACAAGATGAGATATCTCACTCAAATATGAGAGCTAAATTTGACGTTACAAGATGAGATATCATTAATAAATGCGAGATAAATTTGACGTTACAAGGTGAAGTATCTTAAAGTTCAGAAACAGAGTCAGATGAAAAATTGAAACATCTTTCGTTCATTCGTCCAATTTGGTATCATATTCTCGAAAGACTTCGGCTTTTCCAGGAACCAGTTTGCCTGAGTGAGCTACAGATGAAAATTACTCTAAGTCTAAGTTTGCATCTCTAATTAACTCTCTCTCTCTCTCTCTCTCTCTCTCTCTCTCTCTCTCTCTCTCTCTCTCTCTCTCTCTCTCTCTCTCTCTCTCTCTCTCTCTCTCTCTTGTTGGGTATTCTTTACTTTTTAGAAGTTTCCCGATGAAGTTAAAGCTATAGATGGAATATATGAAATATTTAGGATATAGAGAAAGATTTATATATATATATATATATATATATATATATATATATATATATATATATATATATATATATATGTATATATAGGTAGTTGATGTCTTATAATCTTATAAACTTATTGCCTTTAATTTGAAATGAATGTCAGGTCGTGTTCTCAAAAAAAAATCTCTTCTAAATATAAAGCAGACTTAGTGTTATCTTAAGTATATTTCAATATCATTATTGAAATTCAGTACAAATCTTTGTTTTGTCTTATATGATTTATTTAATTTCAATATTATTCTTCCAATACAACATGAATCTACGTTTTATCTTATTTGATTTATTCATTTTCAATTTTATTATTCAAATACAGCATGAATCTTCGTTTTTTCATGAATCTTCGTTTTTTCTTGTAAGATTGATTTAGTTTCAATATCATTAAATTTATACATGAAACTTCGTTTTATCTTATTTAATTCATTTACTTTCAATGTTATTATTCCAATACAACATGGAGGTGGGGTCAGGGATTGGGTCATTCATAAGAAGAGAATAAGAAGAGGTTTTGGAAAGAAGTGAAGAGAGTGAGGAAGGCTGGCTCAAGAATTGAAGAGACAGTGAAAGATGGAAATGGAAATTTGTTAAAAGGAGAGGAGGCAAGGAAAAGATGGGCGGAATAATTTGAAAGTTTACTGAATGTTGAGGATAATAGGGAGGCAGATATAATTGCTGTTGCAGGTGTTGAGGTGCCAGTGATGGGAGATGAGAATGAGAGAGATTACAATAGATGAAGTGAGGAGAGCACTAGATGAAACGAGAGTAGGAAAAGCGTCTGGTATGGATGGGGTGAGAGCTGAGATGTTGAAGGAAGGGGGTATGACTGTACTTGAATGGTTGGTGAGATTGTTTAATATGTGTTTTGTGTTGTCAATGGTACCAGTAGATTGGGTTTGTGCATGTATTGTACCACTATATAAGGATAAGGGAGATGTGCATGAGAGTTGTACTGTAATTCAAGAGGTATTAATTTGTTAACCGAAGTTGGAAAAGTGTATGGTAGAGTAATGATTAATAGGATCAAGGATAAAACAGAGAATACAATCTTAGAAGTACAGGGTGGTTTTAGAAGAGGTAGGGGTTGTATGAATCAGATTTTTACAGTTAGGTAGTAAAGCATGTGTTAGAATAGGAAATGAAGTGAGTGATTGGTTTCCGGTGAGAGTGGGGCTGAGACAGAGATGTGTGATGTCGCCGTGGTTGTTTAACTTGTATGTTGATGGAGTGGTGAGAGAGGTGAATGCTCGAGTGCTTGGACGAGGATTAAAACTGGTAGACGAGAATGACCATGAATGGGAGGTAAATCAGTTGTTGTTTGCGGATGATACTGTACTGGTTGCAGACACAGAAGAGAAGCTTGGCTGATTAGTGACATAATTTGGAAGAGTGTGTGAGAGAAGGAAGTTGAGAGTTAATATGGGTAAGAGTAAGGTTATGAGATGTATGAGAAGGGAAGTTGGTGCAAGGTTGAATGTTATGTTGAATGGAGAGTTACATGAGGAGGTGGATCAGTTTAAGTACTTTGGGTCTGTTGTTGCAGCAAATGGTGGAGTGGAAGCAGATGTACGTCAGAGAGTGAATGAAGGTCGCAAAGTGTTGGGGGCAGTTAAGGGAGTATTAAAAAATAGAGGGTTGGGCATGATTATTAAGAGAGTTCTATATGAGAAAGTGATTGTACCAACTGTGATGTATGGATCGGAGTTGTGGGGAATGAAAGTGATGGAGAGACAGAAATTGAATGTGTTTGAGATGAAGTGTCTAAGGAGTATGGCTAGTGTATCTCGAGTAGATAGGGTTAGGAACGAAGTGGTGAGAGTGAGAACGGGTGTAAGAAATGAGTCAGCAGCTAGAGTGGATATGAATGTGTTGAGGTGGTTTGGCCATGTTGAGAGAATGGAAAATGGCTGTCTGCTAAAAAAGGTGATGAATGCAAGAGTTGATGGGAGAAGTACAAGACGAAGGCCAAGGTTTGGGTGGATAGATGGAGTGTAGGAAGCTCTGGGTGATAGGAGGATAGATGTGAGAGAGGCAAGAGAGCGTGCTAGAAATAGGGATGAATGGCGAGCGATTGTGACGCAGTTCCAGTAGGCCCTGCTGCTTCCTCCGATGCTTTTAGATGACCGCGGAGGTAGCAGCAGTAGGGGATTCAGCATTATGAAGCTTCATCTGTGGTGGATAACGGGGGAGGGTGGACTGTGGCACCCTAGCAGTACCAGCTGAACTTAGTTGAGTCCCTAGTTAGGCTAGGAGGAACGTAGAGAGTAGAGGTCCCCTTCTCTGTTTTTGTTTCATTTGTTTACGTCGGCTATCCCCCAAAATTGGGTGAAGTGCCTTGGTATATATATGTATGTACAACATGAATCTACGTTTTTTCTTATTTAATTGATTTAATTTCAATAAAATTGTCATTTGAATGCAGCATGAATCTTCGTTTTATCTTATTTAATATATTTATTGAAAATATTATTATTAAATGTGTGAATCTTTTTATCTTATGTAATTTAAATATTATTTAAATACAACATGGGTCTTCGTTTTATCTTATCAAATTTATTTAATTTCACTAGTATTTAAATACAGCATAAATCTTCGTTTTATCTTATTCTATTTATTTAATTTCAATATTAATATTAAATTCAGCATGAGTCTTCGTCTTATCTTATTTGACTTATATAATCTAAATATTACTATTTAAATACAGCACGAATCATATCAAATACAGCATAACTTTTCGTTTTACCTTTAATTTATTCAATTTTAATATTATTAATCAAATACAACATGAATCATATGAGATACAGCATGACTTTTCGTTTTACCTTTAATTTATTTAATTTCAATATTATTAATCAAATACAACATGAATCATATGAGATACAGCATGACTTTTCGTTTTACCTTTAATTTATTTAATTTCAATATTATTAATCAAATACAACATGAATCATATGAGATACAGGATGACTTTTCGTTTTACCTTTAATTTATTTAATTTCAATATTATTATTTAAATACAACATGAATCATAATAAATACAGCATGACTTATCGGTTTACCTTTAATTTATTTAATTTCAATATTATTATTTAAATACAACATAAATCATATGAGATACAGCATGACGTTTCGTTTTACCTTTGATTTATTTAATTTCAATATTATTATTTAAATACAACATCAATCATATTAAATACAGCATGCATTTTCGTTTTATCTCATTTAATGTATTTTATTTCAATATTATTTAAATACAGCATGAATCTTATTAAATACAGCCTGGATATTCATTTTTATTTAATTTGTTTAATATCAATATTATTATTTAATTACAACATGAGTCTTCGTTTTTATTTTATTTATTTAATTTTGAATATTATTTAGATACAACATTAATCTTATTAAATACAGCCTGAATATTAATTTTTATTATTCTGTTCAATATCAATAGTATTTTTTAAATACTGCATAGATTATCATTTTATCTTATTGGATTTATTCAATTTAAATATTCTTACCGAAATAAAGTATGGATATTCAACTTTTCTTCCTCCAGAATCGGACAATCTTAAACCCCTTAATGATTCAGCTAAAAGGTTTCTGATATGTCAAAGAGGTTCCTGGTAACTGAGGCTGCCAAGTGTGAGTCCGATCTCGGCGAATCTCCTTGAAATTCTGCATCCATCCGTCGCTTGCAATTTTCAACGTTGAGTGGATTTTATTTTAGACTTCACAACTACAAATAGGATCTGTCTTGAGAATTTTCTGTGCTTATGTGTGTGTATATATATATATATATATATATATATATATATATATATATATATATATATATATATATATATATATATATATATATATATATATATATATATATATATATATACACACTCAAATAAGTCATATATTTCAATACCTTAATATCTGGATTCTCTCTCATACCTCATGATCAGAGACCCAAGGGGAAATCAAATCAAAGGTAATAGCCTCTTGGTTCAGGAAACTGGTATGACAGTGACATACCCTATACCCACAAGTGGTATGTGGTAATCTCCTCTATATGATAAAGAGCAAGTGTCTGGATATATATATATATATATATATATATATATATATATATATATATATATATATATATATATATATATATATATATATATATATATATATATATACCTTCTATATATGTATATATATGATGTATATATATTTGTATATAAATATATATTGTATTTATATTTGTATATAAATATATATTGTATTTATATTTGTATATAAATATATATTGTATTTATATTTGTATATAAATATATAATGTATATATATCTGTATATTGTCAAACGAGTATGACTACTCGGTTTCTTTCTGTCCATCGGGTATGGGGAAGAGTGTGTATTCATACGCTGGTGCGAGGGGTACCCCAAAAGCTAGTTAGGAAAGGCGGAGTGGGTGGGAAGGGTTGAATCTGTCTATGTGCGTGCGTGTTCATATCCAAATATCTAGTCGTAATTTTGTGACGGGTCGCGTACACTAGTAAGATATCTTTTTTGCATTTGGTCATTGTCTCCCTTTTATAAAGATTTAATAAACACTTTTGCATGATATAGTTATGCATACTAGCGGAACCCCTGTCAATTACACGAAATGATATTTTCAATACTATTTATCTTGCTCTTAACCTATACATGTTTGAATAATATGTCCCAAGACTAATTTTATAATCTAGGTTATGGAAATTGAGAGAAGTCAAAGTTTTGTCTAATATTTAAAAAAAGAGTCAGGTGCTAAAGACAAAATTGGGAAAGCTATATGAGATGTGCTTTGGTTAAGTAATTTCCGTTTTCTTTAAAGCATGAATTTGTAAGAGTATACCATGAAATTATTTCCGTTTTGTTTATAGCGGGACACAAAATAGTCAAACAACACACACGCTATTGTATTAATATATATATTGTTATATCTTTTATAACACCAAATTTAGTTTCAGGATTTTGCAATGTCTTTGTAGAGCTTTTGATTTATATCCGGTTGTTTTTGTATTTACTTTTATTCTCTGGTTTATTTTTATTTCAAAAGTAAAACAAAAATATACAATCTTATGCATATATGTACGAGTGATGCGCGCTATTTCCTCAAGGCGAGGTGTGCCAGGAATTCCGGTATCCACTGTACCTCTGAATCATGGACACACAACAGAGCAGTCGACGCCTTTATGTTTTTATCATTAAATGAGAAGAAGTAAGGAAATATCAATTAATTTTATTAATTATTTCCATACAGTTGCTATATACTATAATTAAAAATATTAATTAATTTTATTTATTATTATTTAAATTTAGTTGCTTTATACTATTATAGGAAATATTTATTCATTGGGTTAAATCTTTTATATTTACTTACTATTATTAAAAATATTCATTTATGGTATTAATTCTTTTACATTTTAGTTCCTGGTTGATTATTTGCATTTATATATGAGAGAGAATGCAAAACCTAGTTTGATGCTATTTTTATATTTATAAAAGATAATTCCAGTTTTTTCTTGGTTGACTTCATTTATATATGAGAGAAAATGTGCAACGTCATCTGATGCAGCTATAAATCGAGAATGTAAGAATGTTTGAACTACTATCTTCCATGATTTTGGAAACAAAAATAAATTCCAGCCGACCTGGAAGTGGTAAAAGCCTTGGGAGCTCATGAAAAGTCTTGATCGGGGCTGAATAAAGTCTTTTTTTTTTACTTCAATATCTTACCCGTAATGGCCCAGTAGCAAATTGGAAGACTTGAGAGAGAGAGAGAGAGAGAGAGAGAGAGAGAGAGAGAGAGAGAGAGAGAGAGAGAGAGAGAGAGAGAGAGAGAGAGAGAGAACGTTGTGATATAACTTACTTCTTAGAGGTTATCCATGTTTATTACGTATCGTGTATTAATTTATTTTAGAATGTTTATTTGCATAATATATATATATATATATATATATATATATATATATATATATATATATATATATATATATATATATATATATATCTACAGTATATATATATATATATATATATATATATATATATATATATATATATATATATATATATATATATATATATATATATATATATATATATATATATATATATATATATATATGCACACACACACACACACACACACACACACATATATATATATATATATATATATATATATATATATATATATATATATATATATATATATATATATATATATATATAGTGTGCTACTTTTATAAGCACACATTGAGTATGTGTTGTTTAAGATGTTAAGTCTTGATAATGAAGTTCATCTTAGTAACTTTAAAAAGTATCTATTCTCTAAAAACAACAGAGTTAAACATCTCCATCTCAGGAGTGGAGCTGGTTTTGTCGGATGACCAATTCAGGTGAAGTATAGATATGAACTGCTTAAATTATCGATATCACAGAGATCGTATGTTTAAACACAATATGGAAACTTTTACATTCTCTCTCGAAAGACACCTGCATCTGGTGACGACACAATCTTTCACACACCATGCATTGGTGTTGACGTTTCAGAAAAATGTTACATTGCCGATGCTGCAAAGTAAATCCTGTTTATGATTTTATATGACTACAGCAAATCTCACGCTAGCATCCTCAACCACAATGACATATTACGTCATGTATTTTAAGCATGTAATAACAAACAATTTCATTTATTACATTAGCCCGACCCGCTATCTCAATTTTTCAAAAAAAAAATTTAACAACAAGCCAAAAAATGTTTACTAGGTGTGACTGGACATATGTATTATTCTTTGTTTAACTTTAGCCATAAGCAAATGAGGACGAATGTCCAAATAGGCACATCAAAAAATAATAACAATAATGCATATGAAAAGATATTACCAAAGTAAAGAAAAAAAATGCATGATAAATACAGATCATATATATGGTACATTGCTAGCAAATGATTATATGGTACCAAAAGAAATACTGATATATATATGATTCGGTAACTTGTTAAAGAATAATGGTTACCTTTGTTAGAAACATAGATTAACACAATACGGTAACTAATAAAAATATTTGTTACCTTGGTAAAGATTCAAATTTAGTGCACAAACACGAATTCCTGATACGTATACGTACTACAGTTTCGTACATATATATATATATATATATATATATATATATATATATATATATATATATATATATATATATATATATATATATATATATATATATATATATATAGGGCTGATATATTTTATTAGATGCCCATAGATTCTGTTATTTTTATTTTTTTTTCTCTTTTCTTTTAACATTCCGGCTTATATATTTTATTAGATGCCGAGAGAAAAAATTATTTATATTTTTTTAAATGTTTTTTTAAAATGTATTTTTAACAATGCAATGTAGATAATTTTTTCAATTACATATTACTAGCGTACTAACAGCTTTTCATACAAACACACTTTCCAAAGCAATTTACTCCTTTAGCGAATGAGGTGGCCACTTCAAACAGCTTTAAACTGAAATAAATACGGAGTTTTGTCTGGACATGGTGAAACGTTCTGTTTTAGCTTCCTGCTGTACCGTAACCTGCGCCAAACAAGGATGTTCACGGCGATAAATATCATCACCGCAATGCCTAATCCTGCTAGTAGTATGGGGTGAAGAATTTCCTTATAAGTCGGTGACAGGTGGTCCATCTCGGTCAATTTCATCAACCGCTTGGCAACCTGTTGATTGTACGGGAGAGGTAGTGCTGACATTGTAGACGTCCACGTGAAGTTCGCGAAGTAGGCTCGTTCTCTGATGAGTGTCCTTAGTCCGGTCACCATGGAATTAGGGGAAGTCCCGATACAACCATCTGCTGCAACAAAGATGTGGGCGAATGACGTGGATCGGTCAGGGCATGATACATTGAAGCCGTCCTTGTCGTATCGTATCCACGAGCCATTGTTCAGTCTGCAATTGAACTCATTATTGTCAAAGGGATAAAGCTTATCCAGACAATTTTCACTTGTATGGGAGAGAGCACCGTCTAGCACTATACCTAACTCGCATGAATCCATCAAGTTTTTACGGAATTCAAATGAGTCAGCTGTACATATTTTTCTATCCATTGCGTCTGAACAGTGAGTTAATTGATTTAAGTCTTTAATGACCGTATATGTTTCCTTGTCTGGGGAAATCAATACGTGTCCTGTCAAACTGGATATTACTGGATTTGAGTGATTCGTCATGAAAGTCGGAAATGGTGATATCCTGTAAGATTGCCAGGCATCAGAAGAATCAAAGGGAATTGTAATAGTAATCTTGTTATTATCAACGCTTATTATAATTAGGCTGTAATAAAACTCTAACCTACGTTCGCCTAACAAAGGAACATAGCCTAGTTTATCCCTTCCGTTCTCCAGAATTAACTTTAAGTAACTTATAGGCAACAAATGGGGCGACAGTACATCTTTAGTTGCTAACGTGATAGCTTTTACATAATCCTTGGATTTCTCAATGAAATGTACAATTCTGTTATGTATGTGATCTATCTTTGAATCATAATACGTTAACGTTGCCAACAAATCCTGTACTTCCATAATCTGAAAGATATTATTTGAATGTTCATTTACTAAATCCATAATTTGATTGATCGAAGCTAACTGATTCCTTCGTTCTGACATAATCAATTCATCTTCATGAGTCAAGAACTCAATTTTCTTATTTTGATTACTAATCTTAAGACAATTGGAAATTCCTAAACCTAAACTTGCAATAGACCCAAAGATGTTTAATGCAGCATAAATAAACGGATTTCGTCTTTCTTTATGTTCGTGTCCTACAGTCCACATCAAAAGGTCATAAGACAAAGATTCTGTCTCGTAAGTCTTATTTTTCAAGTCATCAGATAGCATCTCTGCAACTTTTAATGTCAATCCAAGCAAACTCTCTGTAGTCAAATGAAAATGTCTTCTATGCAACTCATCCAATGAGACAGAAAACCTTGAAATGGCGGTTCTTAAGCTAGTGGCATCATTCTCTGGAAGAAAAATTGCTTGCATATTCACTTCAACAACTACGTTGCTCGATGTAATAAAAAAGTCTTCTTGTCTTTCAACTATAGTGCCATATTTAAAATCTATACTTTTAGTTTTAGAGCTCATCCCACACGAGAAAAATGTCTGAGCGAACAATATCACTCCCAACAACAAAAAATTCATCTTGGAAACCTGTAACGACAAAAATATATGTAATTACTCTTGTATTAAGAAGAAAACTTTTAATCACATAAAATAAAAAAAATTTCCCTCACTTCTTTCCCTCTCTTTTTTTTCCTTTTTTTTTTAATTTCCTATGTGAGCCAATGGTACTATTCTCTCATCCGTGGGTTGGGATACGTTTTGAACTCTAAACCTATTGGCCGTTAATGTTTCCAAAATGTTAAATGGTCCTTCAAACTTAGGTGTTAGTTTATAATAGAGTCCTTTACGCACATTGATTTGTATATACACGTTATCACCCACGGTATATGTTTTAGTTGGCTTCGCTATTTTATCATGATTCCTGTTCATTATGATTTGTGATTCTTCTAAATTCTTTCGAAGGGTATCATATCGACTTATGCATGCATTTATACATTCTTTTAAAGGATTTGATAGATTAGTTGTAGGCGTTAATACATGGAAAGGCGTTCTAACTGGGGTACCATACAATGCTTCATGCGGTGACATTTTAATTGATATATGATATGAATGATTCAGAGTACTCAGTGCAGCCAGTATTGCAATATCCCAGTTGGGGTCTGATCCCCCTAGTGTTACCCTCAATATATTTAATATCTTCCTCTTTGCTCTTTCCACTAGCCCATTCGACTCTGGGTGATATATCATGGTATTTATTTTCTTTATGCTAAGGAATTCACACAATGAGGTAAAAAAGTGATTATTAAATTCACCACCCGAGTCTGAGATTATCATGTGTGGAATTCCATGTTTACAAATGTAACACTCGTAAAACTTCCTAGCGCATTCAATCGCAGTTTTAGTTTTAAGTGCTATTAGTTCTGTATATCGAGTTAAAGCATCTATAATTACTAAGAGGTGCTTATTTCCTCTGTCTGACTCGTAAAATCCTGTTAACAAATCTAAATGTATTCTTTCAAAGGGTTGATTGGGCACGGGATAAGCCCCTAGGCTGACAGGTGTTTTCGTATGCCCTTTGTTTTCCTGACATGTGTGACAATTAGCTATGTGTCTTTTTATATCTGTAAGCACCGTATGCCAATAAAACAATGATTTGGCTTTCTGTGACATTAATGAGAACCTCGGGTGTCCATGTAAAGGATTTGAATGCAACCATTTGAGGACAGTGGAAATAAGTGAGATTGGTACTACTACCTGGTCGTTAGTTACATGTGGTGTATTGCAGGTTTTCTTGTCACAGTCCTACACAGAATATTTGATGATTCAAGATTTTAGCGCAAAAATCGGGTATTTACCTGGGAAAGCAAATATCATTGCGGATGCATTATCACGCAACCCCGTGTCATCTTGTACGGAGCCTTTAGCTGAATTAATAGATAGAACATCCATGCCTATTGTTAAAACAATATCTGAACAAGAAGATTTAGGGTGGAGCGCTGAATTGTTACAGACTGAGCAAAGAAAAGATCAGAAAATAGAAACAATTATAAATGCTTTGAAAGGCAATCATAAGGAAAAGGGATATATAAAGTATAGGCTGCAGAATTATATAATCAATTATATAATTTTGATGCTTATACTTTATATATCCCTTTTCCTTATGATTGCCTTTCAAAGCATTTATAATTGTTTCTATTTTCTGATCTTTTCTTTGCTCAGTCTGTAACAATTCAGCGCTCCAGCCTAAATCTTCTTGTTCAGATATCGTTTTAACAATAGGCATGGATGTTGATATATCTATTAATTCAGCTAAAGGCTCCATACAAGATGACACGGGGTTGTGTGATAATGCATCCGCAATGATATTTGCTTTCCCAGGTAAATACCCGATTCTTGCGCCAAAATCTTGAATGATCAAATGCCACCGAGTTCGTTTAGGGCTGTGGTTGAAGCCTTTAAAGAACTCGGTTAGTGGTTTATGGTCAGTAAGAACCTTAACGGGATAACTGTAAATTATGAACTTAAAATGCACTTGTGAATTAACAATAGCTAGCCCTTCCTTGTCTATTACTGCATACTTACTTTCGGAAGTTCTCAATTTTCGAGAATAGAAAGCTATCGGGAAAAAATAGTTTGTCATATTGCTGAAGCAATACCCCTCCTACTCCTAAGTCTGAGGCGTCTGTTGCAATGAAGAATTCCTTACCGAAGTCAGGAAATTTTAAGATAGGAGAACTACAGAGTTCATCTTTCAAGGTATTAAACGCCTGTTGATGTTGGTCAGACCATATGAAATCTACGCCCTTCTTCGTAAGATCAGTTAAAGGAGCGGCTATTATTGAATAGTTGCGTATAAAACGCCTGTAATATCCACTACAACCCAGAAATTTCTGTATTCCCTTGACATTAGTAGGTATGGGAAAATTACGTATAGCCGACACCTTATCATGGACTACTTTAAGACCTTGGCTTGACACCATGAAACCCAAATATATTAATTCTGTTTTGAAAAATTCACACTTACTAATCTTTACCCTTAAGTTATGTTGTCTTAATCTCTGTAGTACTAGTTCTAACTTACGTAGATGTTCTTCTAAGCTGTTGGAAAAGATTACAAGATTATCCATATAGGCATGCAATATATCCCCTAACAAGTCTCCAACCACTATGTTAATCATTCTTGTTAATGTTATAGGAGCACAACGTAAACCAAAAGGCATCTGTAAAATTCATAATGTCCCCTGGCTGTGCTGAAGGCTGTGTATGGGATACTATCTTCTTCTAATGATATCTGGTGAAAGCCTTTAAGTAAGTCCAAACTGGTAAAATATTTATTCTGACCTAACAAAGACAAAATATCGTCAGTATATGGCACTGGGAATCGATCAGGGATCGTCTCCTCGTTTAGACGACGGAAGTCGACGCAGATACGCCATGTTCGATCTTTTTTCGGTACAACTATTAAAGGAAAATTATAAGGGCTGTTTGATTTCCTAATGACTCCTTCTTCTAGCATTTTACTTACTTCCTCATTTATTTCATTCTGGAATTTCATAGGGATTCTGTACGAGGGTACATAGATAATTTTCTGCTTGTCCTTTAACCTTATTTGATGCTCGATCACATCTGTTTTTCCTAAGGATCCATCCGTAGTGGAAAAAACATCATGATATTTAGTTAAAAGTCCAAAAATTTTCTGCTGAATTTCTTTGTCTTGAATGTCTTTATTGATTTTATTTTTAATAGATCGCAAAAGGGATTCATCCGCAACTGATTGAGAGTGATTGATTTCAGCAACGGTAAGAATACGATGTTCAGAAACTTCTACATCCAAGATATGTTAATTTTTGTGAATTACTAAAGTGTTATTTAAATGATTACAGACTTCAATATTACATTGTTGATGTGAGCCTACTGTATAAATAGCTTGTGTGACAGACAATCCGTTAGTTTTCAAAGTGTCGGAAAGGATTAATATTTCAGATCCCGGTAATGTTTTCTTTATTTGCACTATTAAATTCGAAGGTACGTTTGGCTCGATAGATTGCGTGGAAGATGATATTACGAGTGAACGAGAATTCTGCTGGGTCGCGTATATTATTTCTTTATTAGTGAGACAAGTTATTGGTTCTTCAACGTACGTTACGGTTACATTTGTCGTCTCCTTTTTATCCAAAACTGATTTTAAGGTATTAGAAGACTTATAGAATTTCCCTTTGATATACACGCCGTGCTTGGCAGGGGCTAAGATAATATTTTGATTTCCCATAGATGGGTATCCTATAATTACAGCTGGATACATATCAATGTTTTGTACAACAACAAATGTATCGGCAAACGTGCATTTACCGACTTTGAATTGAACATGAGTTATGTCTATGACATTTAATTCATTATTTCCTATACTCGAGAGTCTAACTCCGGATTTTTGAATCGGAAAGTTCGAAAACAACAAATGATGTGTCTTCAAATCCATGATATTACGTGGATTACCAGAGTCAAAAAATAACGTAAATGATTTGTGTTCTAAATTTACAGCATATAAGGTTGGTCGTAACTCATTTGGCTTATTATTGTATGAATTCGTTGCAAATATACGGGAGCATGCACTGTTTTATTTAATTCGGCCGTGTGTTTCATAGGAAAATCTATTGTCTCACAATTATCTGATAAAACATTAAATTGATTATTCAATACTATTGATGTTGACATGAATGACCTTGACCCAACATCACTCTCTTCCCCTCTGGAGTTAACTATGTGGTATTTGCTTTGCTCTGCACATTCTGAAAATTTGTCTGACCTTGCGAGGTCTGGTTTGACGACCCAGGCTCAGCGATATTCGAAGAAGTGTTTGTTATTGTTAAA